>NC_051325.1:2363864-2663864 GCF_015220235.1 Choloepus didactylus | reverse complement strand
ATAGAGGATATTCATAATATGAGCAGACATACCCACTTCTAGACATATACCTAATAGAATTGATAATAGGGACAGACTGTCAAATTACTATTAGAAAACTGACAAAGACATATTTTCATCAGCAATATATGAAAGCAAAACTTTCTGAACTCCACAGATTGAAGTTACATTTACTCACTCATTTTATTTGCTCTTATATGAAGCATGAATACTATTATGTTCTTAGCATATCCTCAACCAACAGTGATTACAAGGACATTATATATTTAGGAATTTTTAATGATATGCTATAAATTGCAAAATAGCATATTCTACTTCAAGATACCCTCTTCCAACAAATCTATGTATTTTCCATTTTTGATATCACACCTTAAGTTACTTATTTATTGTATTATTAACATTCACAATTATTTAATGATTTTTGCATCCTGTGACCTTCCAGCATGTTAAAAATTTAGATTCTGTAGAGTCCGATAGGTTTATATTTTAGAACTTCTCATTCACAGTCATAACCACACACACCACACACAAAGAAACACAGAAAAACAGATAATGAATTTTATAACTATTGGATTCATTTGAAAGCACTTTTGTTTATACTGTAAGGTAGTGCTCCAAAATTTTATACAATCAGTGAAAGAGAAAAAAATTGGAACTTCAGACTGTGTGTGCATATTTATGTAATCAGAATAAAATGAAAAAATAATAGAAGTAAACCACGCGAAGAGAGAGTCCTAATGTGAACTAATGCAAAATGTCCAAAATGGGGAAAAGTGTATGAGGGGAGTATATAGGAATTATATACTAGTTACATGTGTTGCATTCCCCTATAAAGTTACAAATCCTTTAATAAAACTAATTTTAAATGGATATTAGTAGTGTAGGAATGGAGGTGGAGCAAGATGGCAGCATAGGGAGAAGTGGAATGAGGAAGTCCTCTAAAGAAACTACTAAATAACCAGGAACAACTAGTAAATAGTTTGGAACAACTGTTGGGGGACACCCATGACTGGGCCCATATTGTGCACCAGTGTGGAATGGGAGGAACCACTGAGATCACAGCATAGAACTGTAAGGAATGCACCCGAAACTGTGGAGCTGTTGCCCCTCCCTCACTGGCATGGCAGACTGAGTTGGAAAACTTCCCTATTTAAAAAGAAGTAGGCTATCATGAGTGAGGGAAAGTAACGTGACCAAAATCCAACTGTAGTTTTAATTAACAAATTTGGACTACTGAATACGAGCTACAGGCACACATAAACCCAGAGCAAGCAGGAAAGTAACCCTGAGGTCTCTCCTGGCAGAGGGGAAGTGGAACCGATGGGAAAAATAAATAAATACAGAAGCTTTTGCAGACAGTTGGGCTCAGAATACTGGAAAATTGTTTCATCCCAAGAAAGGGGGCACTTAGAACCGGGTACCAACTTTGGTTGACTAGTGAAACTTGGAAGCTGGGGGCTGTCTCTGAAAGTGGGATTTGTTTCATATTTTTTTCTCCCATTCCAAGTAGCTCATTAGAGAAAGCCTTAGGAATTTTAGACTGTCAGCCCTGACTCAAGCAAGAAATTGAGAGAGTCAGAGAGGCAAAGAAAAGTATAGGAGAAAATTCCCTAAAGAGCATATCTTCCAAGAAAAGACATTGGGAGCTAAACTGGCAGCCATCCCTCAGAAAATTCAGAGACCAGCACCTCAGTTAACAACAAACAACAACAACAAAAACAGAAACAACTTAAGCTTAGCTTCTGACACCATCAGCCCATGGCCAGAACAGGGGCACTTTATGCTAGCAGGGAACTGCATGCTGACAAGAATCACCTGCTGAGCAGGATAGAGAAAGCACAGAGTCTAGAGTCCTCACAGGAATCTGGAGAAAATAACTAAACTAAATAATTATAAAAAGGGGATACAAGGGAGTGCTGTGAGATTCTTGCTGGTGGTGTTGTATGATGTTTTCATTATATTTTATTTTTTATTTTTTATTTTTTATTCTTCAGTATTTTTTCTCCTCATTCTCCTTCACTGTAGAAGAAATGGAAATATCCACATATAGATTGCATTATTAAATGTATAAATATGTGATTATCCTGGGAAATATTGTTTGGTTCCTCTGGATGGATTGTATTCTCAATAAATAAATCTGCTTAAAAAAACAAACAGAGGGATACAAGTGCTGGAGAAAATGTGGAAAGAGAGATGAAAATATTCAGGTTGTTTGGGATGTAGAATGGTGCAGCACATCTGGAGGGCAGTGTGGGGTGGCCATAGAGTCCTGCAACCTGTTATTGGTGGTATACTTGGAGGAAATGAGAGTAGAGACATGAGTGGACATTTGCACCTTGTGTTTATGGTGCAAGTCTTCATGATTGCAATGGATGGAGGTGGCCTATGGATACAGCAACTGATAAAGTTAATGGTAAATTATGGATTATTGAGTGGTGGAAAGAAGAAAAGAAGTAGTGAGTTAGGTAACCTTGTGAATTGAACTTGAGGATAGTAGTTTGAGTGAACTAAACCAGAAATTAAAGCAGACACATTATAATGTCACACTAATATGGACTAAAAATAATTTGCAAACTCTGAGAATGGAATCTGGGAGCATGGGATATCAAGGGAAGGCTTCTATAGGGATTTCTCAGTTGTAAACTCTTACAGCAGTTGCATCTCTTCATGAGTTGTGACACTTATTTTTAAATTTCTGGATGCTGAACTGCTTGGTGTGACCTGGTCAATTCCTTGAGCTTTGGGTATCTGTGTGGCAACTGGAAATCAGAGCCAGAATTAAACAGCTGGAGTGTCAGTGTTGTCTATTGCAGCAAGTGTTAAAGTGGTTGAAAAGGAGATCAGACTTCAACTGGAAATATGAATGAAACTGACTTGGTTGAGATTGGGGTGGATCACTCTAAAGGGGTGTTATATTAACTGTGTTGTAAAACTTTGGCTGTTGTGTGGGAAGAAAGGAACAGGCATTTATTTGGGGCAAAATCTATATTTTCTGTGGCACAGTATATAATTTTCCTTATAAGGTCAGTTTACTCAACCCCCATAATAACATGGAACTTGAATAAGGAGTGAATTCTGGTTGGTTTGTACAGGTTAGTTTGAAGAACTAATACATCCCATAGTAATTTGGGGAGGTAATAAAAAGTATTTGCAAAGCCCTCTAGAGGGACTGTGGAAAAATGTGGAAATATTAAACTTCAACAACTGGGGAATTCCTGATATTACTGCAAGCTTCGGGCACCACCAGTTTAGTAGGCTGAGCCCTCAATCTTGGGGCTTGACTTTATGAAGCTTGTTACTGCAAGTTAGAGGGTATGTCTACATATAATTGTGTCTGAGTCACTCCCAGAGAACCTCTTTTGTTGCTCAGATGTGGCCTCTCTCTAAGGAAAATCAGTAGGTAAATACATTGCCTTCCATTCTACATGGGACATGACACCAACTGGTGTAAATCACTATGGCAACATGGGATGTGACTCCTCAGGATGAGCCCAGATTTAGCATCATATGATTGAGAAAGACTTCTGGACCAAAAGAGGAAATATAAATGAAACAAAATAAAGTGTCATATCTTCCCGACCACCAGCTGAACTTCACACAGGACATCGCAGACACAGAGTAAACAGAGTGAAAACCATCCCAGGTAGAGTTGTCACAGCTATTCCTCATGAAGTAGGAATGTTACATTTGACAGTGAGGAGAACAGAAACCCAAATAAGCACAGCCCCATGGTGATGGACCCTGAGGAAGGACAGAGGCTCAGGTGGGTGGTTGCATGTCTTTCTCCATAAAGTCTAATATGACTCCCCAGAATGGCTTTTCCCTCACCAGGCTCTGGATCCCATGGAAAGCAGTTAAAAAAGGATCTGTGGGACCTGATGCACAGCTTCTTTGTCTGTCACCCCTTCCTTTTCTCCAATTGGATGTTGTCTGGTTTCTTTTACAGTATGGACTCATCCCCAAGGAAAGTCACTAAGGACTTGAAAAGGAAACTTGCCCAAAGGACTCAGACTTCCTACTCAATATGTGGATTAGTTGGGACTATAAATCACTGTTCTCCCCAAAAGTGCAAAGTGTTTGTAGAGAATTAAAGGAAATGCAGGTCTTGTACACAGGACTGCAGTACCTGGTTTCCAATGCCCTGAGCTCAGGTGGTCTCCTTGTCCAATGAAAGTACAGGCAGGTCATACCAAGGTGTCTCTCTGCACCTCTCTGTGTGCATTGTGGGAAGTTTTTAGAGGATGTTCTCTATGTATGGAAAAGGATTTTAGCAATTCCTGGTGTCAAACTTGTGACCTGCTTTTTATGCTGCTGTCTGTGGTCTTCCTTATTTTATGAAGAATTTTCCCCAAGGGTAGAGGGATCTCCTGACAATGCAAACAGGACACATGGAAAAGGAATGATAACTACATATGGTGAGAATTTAGCTGAGACATTTCTCAGAGTCACAATTACAATAATACTCCTTTGCAAGTATAACTTTGATTAAAAAAAAAACAAAACTGACAAGTCCATAACAAGAGCATGGATTTGCTGACCCATATTTTTCCTGGATATTGATGCAGAAATACTAAAGTATTTAGGTAATCCAAATTCATTTATCTCGAGAGATATGATGAAATATCATTGTTTTTCTTAACAAATATTTATGCATTTAAACTTTTAACAGTCACCTATAAAAATTTTGAACTAATCTATTAAACTATGTCTACATTTAATGAACATAACATACAAAGGTTAATCATGAAAGTTGCCCTTGGAGAATATTTAACTAAGGACCCTAAATATAAATCTTGCAAGCAAACAGAAAACTTACTTGTATTTCTATTAGGAATGGAAAAAAAAATTGAAAAGTATCATCATTTGCAAAAATTTCAAATGTATAAAATGCCTAAGAATCAATGCAAACTCTTGGTTAAACATCTTCTCTTAAAACTGCCAGGAATTAAGAGAAATCAAAGAGAAAAATATTAACTCAATGGACATACCATATTTATTGATTGGAAAGCAACTCAAAATATCATTTCTTCCTCATTTGATCATGAAATAAACTGCAATGCAAATAAATACCTGAAGATATAGTTTAAATATTAACAAACTGATTTTTATAATATCTTAGAAATATATCCAAGAAATCTTAAAATTAAAAAAGATAGTTAAATGTAAATGGAATCAGAGATGCATTTTGTAAAAGTGAAAAATAAACAAATATTGTGAACTTGTTATTTTTGCCTTCTATCTTCTTCTAATGTATACACTGACAACTTGTGTGCTCTGTGTGTGTGCAACATAGTTGTAGCATCACATATAATAGCATCAGAATTTATAAGTGATTTAAAATAAGCAAAGGCACCTGATCCTGGATGCTACAAGAGACTGAGGCTGCCATTGAGCCCATGTAAGTTTTTCCCTCTATTCCTACTTATACCCAAAGACTCAAAACATGCATGATGGTAGGGAAAAGTTATATTTGTTTCCATTCTCTGGACACTGACTTAAATTCAGAGAATGAAATTTCACAAAGTCTGTTAAGTGATCTTTTTATTTATGCTTCCATCCAGATCCAGAAGAAAGGACAGGGGAAAAATTCACACACACACACACACACAAACACACACATGCACACACATGCACACACACATGTAATAAGAGTTTTAAAAGACATAAAAACTCTACTTTGTTGAAATCTTGGGATGATAAACAACTATCTTAAAAAGATGCAGTGGCCACTGTCTGGGGTTTACATGTTGTGGAACAAGAAGAGCGGACCCCAGGCAAGGTCAGGGAACTCCTCCTCAGCCCCTCTCTGCACCTGCCCCTGGGGATGGCCATTCTTCTCTACTGAGATGATCATGTGATTTTACATGTTATTCTATTGATTTCATGTGTTATAGTAATTGATTGATACAAGATAAGACAACCTTCCATCCGTGGGGTAAATGTCAATGGTTTAAGATATGTAATTATTTTTATGTTACTTTAATTTTCTATCTGGTATTATTTTGAGGATTTTGTTCCCATATTATGAAGTGATATTGCTGTATTGTTTTCTTTCCTTCTGATGACTCTTTCTGGCATTGAAGTCAGCAAAATAGGCACCATATATAATGACTGGAGAAATGTTCCTTTCTCTTCAATTTTTTGGAACAATTTGTCCCAAATTTGGAAGCAATGTGATTCATTCTTCCTTGAATGATAGGTAGAATACAGGTGTGAATCTATATTCTCCTAGACCTTTATTCACAGTTATTTAAGTTTACTAATTCAATCTATTCATTTTTATATATGCATTCATATTATTTAATCTTTTTCATTTTCTAGCAATGTTTCCCTTCCATCTAAACTTTCTAATATTTTGGCTCACAATTATTAAAAGTGTTCATGATAATCATTTTTATTTATGTTTTCTTTTCATGAATGCCATCTTCTATTAATAACTCTAATAGTTCACATAATTCTGTCATTTTAAATGTCTGGTGATTTTTTTTTAACTTTCAATTATTCATTTCATCCCCAGAATTTCCTTTTGGTTCTTTTAAAAATTATTATGCATTATTGGTATTAAATATTTGGTGCCAGTGTTTCTTCATTTGCTTCTTTAGTCAAGAATTCCTTTAGATTTGTGGAAGCATTATAATAGTTCCTTTAAAATACTCATTTGTTAAATATGACATATGACCTAACAACAAGCAGTTTCTGTTGCATGCATTTTTTTCAAGTATCCATGTCCTATGTTCATACATCTTTGTGTGTTTCATAATTTCTCATTGGAATTTTCTTATTGTGAATATATTGCAGCAACTCCAGATACTGCCAACATACCCCTCAGTGCTTGTGTTTTGCCTCCTTCCTAGTTTAGTGACTGGCTGGAATAATTCACTGATGCATCCCTGCCATGCTTGGCTGAGTATCTGATAGTTTATCTCAGGGAGGATTTGGTTCCTCCCACAGTTACACTGGCATGAGAGCTGAACTGGTTTCTTTTTTTTTTTTTTTTTTTTTTGAGGATTTTGTTTGCATATTCCAGGAACCACCAGAAGAGCCAAACCACCAGCCACATATCACTATTCAACAAAAGAAACTGTTGGCCAATTGTTCTACTCCTTAGAACCCTACTCTGAAGCCTAAATGCATCTACTATCTAATGAAAAGAAATTTGGAGACTTCTGATATTTACTTATGAATTCAGGGTTTGGTGTTTTTTCTCACAAAAAAAAATGGTATCCTCTCATCTGCCTTATTCACCATTCCTCACTTGTAAACTATGTGGTCTTCAGTGTTGACTTTTATTTCAATGGATGCAGGAATTTTACTCCAATTCCTTTCACCACAATTCCCATGCTTTCTGTGAAAATTATTGGGTTTAAAGTGCTCCCAAGTCTGTGCAAAGATCTTACCAAGGACTTGGATTAGAACTAAAGGCTGGGATGAGAAAAGGAAAGTGCTCACTTGAAGATAGAACCCAACACTAGGAACTATTTCATGAAGGAGGGGGAACCTATTGAGCTCCTCTATGCTTGCCCTCCTGGCTTGAGGTCACAAACCCATGAGCAAAAAAGGCATATTCTTAGGGACCTGCACCCAAAATTGCACTCCAATTCCATGAGTGTGCTTTGAGCAGAAGAAAGAAGCAGTTTTTCTGGATCACACTCACTCTGCACTTAGTGTCAGGAGCAGCACCTGGTTAGGATGAGGCCTCCTGGTATCCTGCCTTTCCTAGGAAGAAACACCTTTTATGTAGGTTTATTGTTGTAGATACTATCCCTCAGCATATTTGTTGTAATTCATTCTTACATTCATGCATATCAAGCATCTGTTGATCTGTAAACTAAACAGTTTTTCAATATATCCATTTACCTAATTTTATTCATAGTTTACCCTGATGGTGGTATTTTTGTTTCCCATTAATGGACAATGGAATGCAATCTGCAGTTCATCTTGAATGTCTAGTAGTTGTGAAAAGTATTTTTCTTTCCCTTACATGAATAGTAACAAAAAGAGATCTGGAAATTTACAAAGTATCAAAATGTATTCAAAACATCACCAAATTGAAGCCACAGTGTAAAGAATAATACTAAGATATGGAGACAGATTTGCTCCAAAAAAGAAAGAAGGCTCAATTTAAAGTCTAGTTGGTGCAAATATTTCCAGACCACAGAAAAGTTAGCCAGAAGATTAAAAAGTTTCCATTAATTAATTTCTACCTTTAATTGAAATAAAATTCCTAGATTGTATGTCACTGAGGCCATAACCATATTTTCTTGTAGGCTTTTCTTCCAAAAAGTAATAATCCCCTGAAAACCTAAACAGAACACAAAATACAAAGCTATTAACCTCAGTGATGCTGGGGAAACAGTTGTAGAAATGTGTCCACAACAAACTCCAGAGTTCCACCATGAATCAAAACAATTAATGCAAATATGGAAAGCAAAGAAACTATCATCCTATTGGAACTAGTGGGATCCTGTAGAAAAGGATCAGGAACTGAGTCCACCATGGAAAGTATGCCCGGAGAAACCTCCTCTCTCTTCAATGAGTAATAACCTTAAACTGAAAAGAAAGATCTGAATTTGGCAGCAGAAGACACTGTTAAAAAAACATTGCCACTTAGAAATATCAGATAAAAAACACTCTACCCCAGAGAGAGGAAGAAATACATGACACTCCAAGCACTGCCTCATGCAGATGATGTTCCCACCACTGTCCATCCTGGTCATATCACAGCCTCTTCCCAGGGATCTGAGACTCAGAGAGTCCAGTAGGCACAGAGCCAGGTATGTGTCATGTGACGGTCGTGTCCTGAAAGTGTGCTAGGTCCTGTAGGTATATATTGTCCTGCACAGCTGGGACAGGAACTCTCATTACTTTAATAGTTGCTGTGAAGAGAAAACTTTCCCAGATGCAGAGCCAGGGAAGAGAGGAGGCAGTGGGGGGCAGGCTAAGCTTCCCAGGATGCACTGGAACATGTGCTCCAAGCACACATCTATTATGTCTGGCCTCCCTGTAAGGATCCTCTGGTGAGCTCTCCTCAGAAACCTGTGGCTGTGCAGAGGATACTAGAATTTAGACAAGCTCTTCCTGGTGACATTAATTATTTCTCAGTAAGCTGTAAACATGGATTTATATTAAATTTATAGAAACAGTTTGATGATTTTAGGGAAATAAAATATGTGACAATGATTGATTTATAGAGACCTGAATAATAAAAAGCAAGTTATTAGTTAAGTAGAAATGGTATCAGGAATGCTATTTTGATTGAAGATGAGACATTATGAATCTACAATTTTTAGATTATAGTGCTATATATTTTGAAAACACATATGTGTGTGATACAATGATGGCATTTTATGTAATAAAATCATATTTTATAAGGAATTTTATATAGGAGCAGAGACCTGGTAACTGATGACACATGAGAGGGAGGGAACAAAGTGAGGCACTTGGTAGCTGCTCCCAGGGAGGGACAGGCTTTCCCACCATGTCAACCTTCCCCTAAGGATATGAGCTCAACATGATGGTGTGTTGGGAAAATTTTCCTGAATATTTTCAGAAATTTTAGTTAAGTTGAGGGAAACAATTTCACAGGGATGATAAATGCAAGTTTTATTCACACTTTCAGGCATATTAATACAATTCATATAACATTGTAAATAATTCAGGTATGTATGCATTTAAACATGAATTTAGTAACAAAAGTCCTTTCTTGAGTTTGAATCTTAGATTCATCCTAGCACTGATTGCATGTTATGGGGTTACATGTTGTGGAGCAAGAAGAGGGAACCCCAGACAAGGCCAGGAATCCCATTCCTTCTTTCTCTGCACCTGCCCCTGGGAGTGGACACTGAGCTCCCCTTGGTGGTCCAGAGCACCCCCTGCAGCCCAGCCCCTCCTATGCCATTAAGGGAGGTTTGTGTGTGGGCTCAACCTGACTTTCTCTCACTGTGTCTTTTGCACAGTAATACATGGCTGTGTCTTCAGGACTCAGGCTGCTGAGCTTTAAATAAACTTCATTTTTGGAGTTGTTTTTGGTGATGGTGACTCAGGACTTAAGAGATGGGTTATAGTATGTGCTTCCAACACTGGTTATCCAACCAATATACTCCAGTCACTTTCCTGAAGCCTGCCGGATCCAGCTCATACCATAGCTGGACAAAGAGAGCCCAGAGACAGAGCAGGTGAGGGACAGGGTCTGTGAAGCCTTCACCAGGCCAGGTCCCGATTCCTTCAGCTGCACCTGGGACAGGACACCTGAGGAAAAGGAGAAATGCAGTGAGTCCTGTGCTCAGTTACATCAACCCAATTACCTTGATGTCTGAATCCTGAGACACTCATCTGGGAGCTGCCACCAGAAAGAGGAAGAACCACAAGGATTTCATGTTGTTGTGGATGATGTCTCTGAATCCCAGAAAATATTTTCCAGAAAACGAAGAAGACTGAATTCAAGTAATAGTGCCCTTACATTCATATGGTTACCTAGGTGGTGATTTGCATGTGGGTGGTAGCATTCTATGTAAAGGGGAAAGGGGGATAGAAGGACATTTTCTCTGGTGCTTCCCTGAGAGAGTTAAGCTGGGGTTTCCTCAGCTTCTGCTAGGGTCTCTCTTTCTTTAAGCCCAGCTTCCACTTCCTCCACCCAAGAAATATGCTGCATGAGCTGATAAGGGAGCCAGATCTTTTCAGGGATCATGGATAGTTTTGGAATAGGGTCAATGTGACTCTATTTCAAGTGATGTATTTATATAGCAAATAACCACCAAAAGTCCAGGACCCCCTAAATTTGTGGAAACACGCTGGTACAATTAGTTTCTATCTTGCAAAATTCCATGATATATTCCAAAATTTTGAGCAGCAGCTAAATATACTAAGAACAGTGAATTATGAGACAAGTCAGTGCATTCATCTATCTGTGAATTGTAACGGCTTTCAGCAAAGCACTCACCAGTGTGTATATATTGTCAACTGAAACAGCTTCATTCCAGTGCATGTTCAAGGTTACTGTGTGGTTGAATTTGGTATAGTAAGCCTATAAATTACATTTATTTTTGAAACAATGTTGAAATGAAATCTCTAATGGGATGCATCACCTACCTGGAGGACCAAGATTAGGCTCACACATCAGTATAAAATGAGTACATCAATTTTCCTTTTCCCTCTTGCAAATTGAGAAATGAGACAAGGATGGGACATTCCTTACCACAATATCCCTGTGGCACCCTGGTGGCCCTCCACTCCAGTACCTTCTCTCTCAGCTCCTCAAGTGCTGTCCAGCAGGTCAGTGGCCCATTGGTTACTCATGCTGTTGATGTCAGAGATTTCACATAAATCACATGGGCAGGAGAATTATCTGAGTTGAGCTTGAGGTTTTACCTTCTCATTTTCCAAGAAAAATGGAAGTAGGAAGAAATTCAGGGAATTTATCCAGTTGCAGTTTGTGAAGGCATAATATATTATCTAACAGTACATATTTTCCCTAAAAAGATTATGCATAGCTTTTGTATATTATATTGGTAATATATAATTTATTGCCTTAAATTTTATTACCTTAATTTGTCTGGAAGTGAGTATATAAGGATGAGATTGCCCTAACATAGATGGCTTCTTGGATTAGGGTTTCCATGACAACTTCTTTTGGACAATCTCCTTGAGAAAAAAAAAAAAAGAATTTATTTCAGAAGGAAAAGCAAAATGGTCTTATTCTTTTAGACCAGGCCAAATAGAAGAGAATTCTAAACCAAAAGTGTTCCCAAAACAGAGAAATCTCAAAATGACTCCTAATTTTCTGCACTGATTTCTAACCCTTTTTGTGGATATATCCACTGATAAGGTAAAGCTTAGATCAAATTCTGTATGTGATTGTGCTGGCTTCGATGTATTATGTCCCCCAAAACTCCATTTACTTTAATGAAATCTTGTGGGGACAGACATTTTACTGTTGATTAAGTTGGAATATTGGATTGAATTGTTTCCATGGAGATGGAACTGTAGGTGATAACTCTGATTAAGTAATTTCCATGGAGATGTGGCCCTGCTAAATGAGCATGGGCCTTGATTACTCAACTGGAGCCCTATAAAAGTTCAGAGAGGAGTTCACTGCTGCAGCTGAGACAGACATTTTGAAGATAACCTTTGGGAGCTGACATGGACATTTTGGAGAATGCCATTTTGAATATGCTGCAATGCATAGAACAGTTATTCCAGTGGATCATCATGGAATAAAAACTGTGCCCTAATATCCACATATACATCATCTGTGCCATATACAAGAAAGAAGTTTCTGAAACCAAGCTCCATGGCAACCCAGAACATGGCTGAGGATTACTGCATAGGAAACACCAACTAAGATGAATGTAGTGTGAGCCAGACACAATCTTCCCTTGTAGGTTGTGCTCAGTGGGTCCTGAGCACTCCCTGCAGACCAGCCACCTCCCAAACCCTTGAGGGGAGGCTTGAGTCTGAGTTCCCAATGACCCTTGTTCACCGTGTATTTCATAGAATGATTCATTACTATTATTACAGTTTTAGGTTTGCCTATTTACGGATACAACCTGTCTGGTCTCCAGAAATGGTGAACAGGGACTTCATGGAATCTCTGTACCTCTTAGTACCTACATCTGTTTTGAAATCTGCAGTGGTTTTTCTGGAGCCTGGAACACCTAGACCATTCAATATGCCTGAAGTTGGTTCCAGGGACTGCACCTGAGAGTGTGAAAGACCCCTCAAAGCTATACTAAATCTCTCTCAGCTCCCTCCAACTTCACCTACCTCTGGATGTTGGCAAGCACAAAGATATACTGGTCAGGAAAATTATTGCATTTATCCAATCTTTCTCTCACTCATATAAAATTGAAGCAACATATTTAATATCATGTGTTCTCTATAAAATGATCTACTTAAACAGTCATCAGGAAATCCCAGCTCAGCATTAACTCCTTAATTGTGTTCATAGTAAATCACTGAAGGAACTCCTGGAAATTCCCGGGCTGGAGGTCCTCTTTCATAGAAGCAGGGAACATGCTGGGATGGTTTCCACAAGGAGAGGGCCCCAAGTTTCATTTCCTCATTTCATACAGCAAGTTTTATGGTTCCTGATCTTCACAAATGAAAATGTCCAGAGCAGATATGAGTGACCAGAAGGACAAATATTGCAATGGTAGCATTAGTGGAAATGTGAATTCTTATTATATGATTTTGCTTTACTAAAGGCTTGGTACCCATCCTCTGTGTTCATTAGTATGTATGTATCCAGTGCCTGAAATACATAAGAGTTCAAGTTTCACAACATGCCTCCCAACTTTTTCTATTAAATATTAGATAATAAAAGTTCTAGATGAGGGTGAGAAGTGGTATATAGTTGTAATTTATGTTCCTTTAATGTAAGAATCATGAGCAATTTATGCATGCTTATTACACATCTGTATCTTCTCTCTTCAGTCCCACCCCCAGGATGGGAATACCTCCAAATGCTGCAGGGTTGGGGTTAGGCTGGTTGTCATACACAGGTAGTAGAAGCCTACTTGCATATCCTCCTCCTATATAGCAGATTCTGCTATGGGAGCCCTTCAGAATATGTCTAGAGTTACTGTGGGTAACCTGTGGGAGATTCCTAGGTTCATTCAGGAACCTAGGAATTATCATAGTTTGATTGTCCTGTACTGGACCCTTAACTCCCATTATCTTATTTCTTTTTTAAGTTTATAACAAGAACATGTAAGGAAAGTGTCAGTGTTAATTTTACAGATCTAAATGCATACACACAGGCATAGAGGGATGTGTGATACACCAAAGGACTCATGTATTGTAACAGTGAGCCTCAGAGTCTTGAGACTGAGCTCCTTATCTCATGATACCACTGCTTCACTGAAATAAATGCAGGGCACCAATGGACATGAGAAGTTAGATTTTTAGGACTGAGCTTCCTGGAATTAGAATGTGGCAAGATATCATTGTAATCCATGCTTACACACAGCATATAAGAAGACCATATTCCATGAATTTTCAGTTGTTTCTGAGACTCCACATTTCATTACCTTTCTTTCTATCTGTCTTTTCCTACTAACATATCCATTTGGGTATTTTAACTATAGTTTCTATGGCATATAACTATATATGACACACTGAACATTATTCAAAGTGTAAAAAATTCTAAATGATGATAAATGTGCACACTAAGGCAATGATTACCAAAAAGAGGATAGTTAAGAAATCAATCACCACAAAATTATCCTGTTGTTCCTCTGTATTTATACCTTCCACCTGAAATTATTAATTTTATTTTGGATTTACTCTCATATTCTATATATTATAGGAATGCAATTATGAAATATATACTTGTATTTATTTAGTTTTTTTCACTAAGAAAAATATTTAGGAAAGCAAGCATAATTTGTGTGCACCAATCATTTATAGATGTAATGGTGAGCAGCATTCCTATATGCATACACCCCACTATTGTTACCTATTTACTTGTTGATAATTATTTGGGATATTCACAGTTTTGAAATATAGTACAGAAGGACATTACTTATCTTGGAGATAGACAGTCTGTGCAAAATATTTTTTCTATTTATTAGATCAAATGGAAGAAGAGCCTAAGAAGAAAATTGGAATACATGCAGTTTTACAAATTTTTGTCAACATCTCAGAGAACTGAAGTCAGAGGACAGGCAAAAAATTTGAGAATTTGACAAAAGTGGGTGATTGTGGGGAGAAACTAGACATTTACATTAGCCTACATGTTGCAGATGGCACAGAGTGATAATTAAACTAGGATGCAGATTGAATGGGTAATATACAATTGCTGAATGCCAACTGTGCAGGAGTAATTAGAGTGAGAAGTTCCCAGGTAACCAGGGCATTCCCAGGCCATTCACAACTTCTGGCAGTCCGTGATTACAGTAGAAGCTCCGCCAGAATCCTGGGCTGCTGTCAGATGCAAGTTATATTGTCACTGTCTAAATTACCCCTCAAAAATCCTCCCCTAATTCTCTAGGGACAGGGGTGAATGTTATCAGAACTTCATCTTATGAACATTGTGGAATCTCATAGAAACTGGTAGAGAAACATAATCCACCCCTTCAACCCTGTCTATCCCCCTTTCCTCCCTGAGGAATCAAGGCCTTAATCTGTAGGGAACGGCATCACCACTGGATGCTGAGGGAACTGGTGAATGACCATTGAATCCCTGGAGGGAACAGATGGGAAAAGAATATACTATTCCCTGTGCAGAAGGGGCCAGGAAAAGTGGGAGGCCCAGAGTGTCCTCTGGACAAGAAACAGGAACACTTCCTCTTGCCCAGCTTACTGTCAAAATTCCTGTATAAGTTTAAGTCCCTTAGAAGAACAAGAATGTTCTTTAACACTACCCCTAAAATCAGGAAAACAACCAAGAAGCAAAATGCCCAAAGCTAAGCAGGGAGAAAAAAACATGTATTAGTATAGGAATCTGAAGTCTCTGGTGACTATAACAAAATCAGTCTTCAGTTTGCTATCCATGGCATCAAAAAACTTAAATTTCAGGCCTGACTAGATTCACACAAACATCCACAACAAATGCCTTGCAGTGGAAGTGGGTGATCAATTCCACAACAAAAAAGTAAAAGAAATAATTAGACAAACAATACATTTCCATAGATACTGCCCTATAGTGCATTCCTAAAGTTCAACAATTACAAAATACAGATCAAACTAAAGAGCAAGAAAAAACAATCTTTGGCTAAGTATGAGAGTAAGAGTCATATCTGATAAAGATATTAAAATAAAAAATTTGAACAGGAAATTTAAAATAAATGATTAATAGGTTTAAAACTTCTGAACCAGAGTTCTGAACCAGAAAAATAATTCCACTGGGTAGAAAAATCTGTAAGAAAGTACCAAGTTTAATGAAAGAAATAAAAACCAACAACATGATAAGTATTTCAATAATTCCTTCCAAATGCTTATCAGAAAACATGAAACATCTTTCAAAAGAAACTGGTTTGAAAACTGGAGAATATAAAAGCCAGAGACTGAAATTAAAAGGGAAAAAAATAGTGATGAAAATAAAACTGGAATTCTATTAGCTGTGGTGTTGTGTCAAGCAGTATATTGTAGGTCAATCTGAATCTCAAATGGAGATGAAAGACCAGTGAAGAAGGAATAATTGAAGAAATAATGGCTGGGCTTATGTTTTCCATGTTTACTGACTGATTGTATATCACAGATTCAAGAATACCATAGAACTCCAAAACTGAAACACACAACACACACACACACACACACACACACACACAGGTGCATTCTTATTAAAACTGAGCAAAGCCAATGACAAACTAAAAATTTAAAGGCCAACATAGGGGAGCGAAAGACATTCCTTATAGAGGAAAAAGAAAATGAATTAAGGAAGATTCACATTAATCCATGCAAGCAGGTAAGTAAGGAACAGAAAGATTTTTCTTTCAAGTCTCTGTAAATAAAAAAATATTCCAAATAAAATGTTCATAAAAATAAAAATACCATCTTGAAAATAAAAATAAAGAGTTTATGAAATCTCTTAGCCACTGGAAACTTATTTCGTGACCTTTCCTTCCCCAATCTTGCTCAAAAAGACATGCTCAATCTGTCATTATCAGGGTCTGATTCATTCCTGGTATCCATGTCCCAAATTGACAGAGACATTCACTCACCTTGGGAGTCCTGTCACACAGTAGGTGGAAGGTGATGACTTTATTTGCACATTTGGGCTTAGAGAAAGGAGACCACAAGTGAGCAAGGAATGGGGTTCCTTGGAGGTGACAATTAGGAATTATTACAGGTGGGCTTATCCTCTCATTTACAAACAAATATTTCACAAGCCCTCAAGATTGAGGGCTTGAATTATAAAGTAGGGATTTCCTAATTTCACATACCATATATCCATGGATAGAAAGGCTAAATGTCATTAAAATGTCAATTCTACCCAACTCCTCTACAGATTTAGTATAATCCCTATTAAAATTCCAACAACCTCTTTGCAGACTTGGGAAAGCTAGTTATCATATTTATCTGGAGGGGGAATATGCCTTGAATTGCTAAAAACCTTCTAAGAAAGAAAAACGAAGCAGGAGGACTTACACTCCCTGACGTTGAAACTTATTATATAGGCACAGTAGTCAAAACAGTATGTTACTGGCACAAAGATAGACATATTGATCAATGGTATTGAATTAAGAATTCAGAGATTAACCCCCTGATGTATACTAGATTGTTCTTTCTTAAGGCCCCCAATATCACTGATCTGGGACACAACAGTTTTTTCAACAAAAGGGGCTGGGAGAACTGGATAACCATGGGCAAAAGAATGAAAGAGGAACCCTACATCACACCCTACACAAAAATTAACTCAAAATGGATTAGAGACCTCAACAGAAGAGACAGTACCATAAAATCCTAGAAGATAATGTCTGGAAACATCTTCAGGACCTTGTATTAAGAGGTCACTTCCAAGGCCTTACACCCAAAGCACATGCAACAAAAGAGAAAATAGATAAATGGGAACTCCTCAAACTTAAAAACTTCTGTACCTCAAAGAACTTTGTAAAAAAGGTGCAGAGGCAGCCAACTCAATGGGAAAAATATTTGGAAACCGTATCTCTGACAAAAGGCTGATATCTTGAATATATAAAGAAATCCTATATGTCAATGGCAGTAGAACAATCAGCCCAGTTATAAAATGGGCAAATGATATGAAAGGGCAATTCTCTAAGGAGGAAACACAAATGTTCAAAAAACTCAAGACAAAATGTTCAGCTTCACTGGCTATTCTTGAGATGAATATTAAGACCTCAAAGAGATATCATCTCACAACAATTAGATTGGCTGCCAATAAAAAAAAAAACAGGAAACTACAAATGCTGGAGAGGATGTGGTGAAATTGCAACTCTTATTCATTGTTGCTGGGACTGTATAATTGTGCATCCACTCTGGAAGACAGTCTGGCACTTCCTTAGTAGATTAGATATAGTTACCCTTTGATCCAGCAATCACAATTCTCAGTATATAACAGGAAGATCTGAAAGCAGTGACACGAACAGATATTTGCACACCAAATAGTCACAATTGCTAAGACATGGAAACAATTCAAATGTCCATCAACACATGTGGAAAAATAAAATGTAGTATATTCTATGATGGAATACTTGTGGGAGTAAGAAGGAATGATGTCGTGAAACATATGACAACATGGATGAACCCTGAAGACATAATGCTGAGCGAAATAAGCCAGGAACAAAAAGAGAAATACTATATGTTACCACTAATGTGAACTCTGATAAATGCAAAATAAATAATTTATAATGTAGAATGTAAGGGACCTAACAATAGATAGCAATTAGTGAAGGGGGAATGATATTCAAATAAGAACAGATAAGTGGTTGTGGGTAAATTTCACATTCTGGGAATGTTCAGGAATGACTATGGTTTGTTAATTTCTGGTGCATATGGTAGGAACAAGTTGAAAGAAATGTAGTTATCTGAGGTTATCTGTTTTTCTTATTCCTTTCCTGGGTGATAGTCTGTATATTTTCTTGGGGTAGAATAGGAATTTGTTGGAAGTGGTATAGTTATTCTAGGATATTTGTTTTTTTGTATTCCTTTGGTTTTGTTTGAAATGGTTTCTTTACTGTCTGTTTTTTTTTTTTTCATTTTTTGATAAAATTAATGAAAAAACACATAAAAAGAGAACAATGGAAAAAGTATACAAAGCTCCCCTGAGGAGCTGGGGAAAAATTTCAGAAGTATTGGGCTTCCTCACCTGGATTGTTGCTGATGTTCTCACAGACATTAAGAATTGGTGGTTGGATGTGCTGAGCCCTCTATCATGGGACTTGCTCTTTGAAGCTAGTTACTACAAAGGAGAGGCTAAACCTGCTTGTAATTGTGCCTAAGAGTCTCCTCATGAGTACCTCTTTGCTGCTAGGATGTGCTCCCCCCCAACTAAGCCACCTTTCTGGTGATCTCACTGCCTTCTCCCTACATGGGACTGGACTCCTAGGTGTGTAAATCTCCCTGGCAGTGCATGATGTTACTCTGGGGGATGAATCTTGACCCAACATCATGGGATTGGGAACATCTTATTGACCAAAAGAGGATGCAAAATGAAATGAAATAAAGCCTCAGTGGCTGAGAGAATTAAAATGGATTCAAGAGGTCACTCTTGTGGACATTGTTATGCACTATATAGATAACATTTTTTAGGCTTTAATGTATTGGAATAGTTAGAAATTAATACCTGAAACTTTCAAACTTCAAACCAGTAGCCTTGATTATTGATGACAATTGTATAACAATGTAGCTTAAAAGGGGTGAGATTGTGATTAGAAAACCTTGTGCATCACAATCCCTTTATCCAGTGTTTGGAAGGATCAGTATAAAAATTGGGGGAAAAAACTAAAGGAAAAGTTGAGAAGGTAGGGGGGACAATTTGGGTGTTCTTTCTTCACTATTTTTCTTTTATTCTTATTATCACATATTCTGGTACAAGGAAAATGTTAAAAATAGATTGGGATGATGAACAACTTGATAGGTCCTGACTACTCAAGAAATGCAGAGAGATAACAGCAGCCTCTGAGGCCTTGAAGAAAACCAGCCCCCAGCAGAAACATAACAGTAGCCTCCAAATCCTTGACAGAAACCAGCCTGTGGCAATAAGAAGTTTACCCCATATCCAGGACTGGCATCAACCAAAAACTTTTTGCTGTGAACCTTTCTTCCTTCTCCTCCTCCCTCCACCCAGTTCCGATGCATGTGAACCTGCCTATATAATGCATTCTGTCTGCCCCAGCCAGTGCAGACACCATTTGGTGTGCTTCCTGGGTGGTTCTTTGTCTCTGCAAATAAACTTTGGCCTGAATGCAGTCTCATCTCTGGTGGTCAGCTCCTCTCACAAATATATGTTGGTAACATGATCAATTAATTGTATATCTTGGGTGATTTTATGGTGTGCACATTAATATTAATAAAAATTATCAATTTCTCACATTATCACTTATTTGTACAATCCTCATCCCTCACCATTTTAAACATGGAAGCAGAAACTAACAGTGAATTACAAAAGATTAAGAAGAGAGTGTGAGGCCAAGAATGAGGAGACTAGTAGGGGTAGGATTCATCAGGGAAGGTCAACGAGGGAGAGGACTGCAAGAGAGGGTGTGAGGGAGGAATCAAATTGTGAATAAGAGAGATAATAGGATAACAATGAAGATTATAGCAGTTGTTGTTGCATACAATTAAATCTCTTGAAAATGAGTTCTGATTCTTTTTATTGGGTTAACAGTCTGTATCAGATTCCACCTACTTCTGGGTGACTGAAAACTAAGTCCATCTGTAAGTATTATTTATACATGCCTTGTCCCAGTTCTCAGGCTAGCTGTTTGCCTCTGGTGTGGTCTTCATCTGTTTCTTGGTAATTTTGAGTTTTAGGAGCCCAGTAGGAATGGATTCCCAAGGAGGGCTGAGAGTGTATTTAAATGAGAAATATGAATGCCAGTATCAATATCTTCTAATTTAGCTGTACATGGGTTATTTGTAAGTCCATGTTAGGGGACTCTCAAGTGGGGTTGGTTTGCATCTTTATGAACATTTCTTTTCCAATATACAAAGTCATAATTGTGACGATATAGGTTTTGTGTATTTTTGTCTCCTGGGAATGTGCTGTAAATATCAGGTTTCTTAAACCAATATTTGTTTAATCATTCATCACCAGTTCTGCTTACCAAAAAAAGGTCAGTAGACACTTCCAATACATGCCTGGTTCCATGCCTTGTTAGTTCATCTTCCTATCCATTCAAAGATTGGGAATAGTTTGAAAGCCCAAGACCTTTAATCATTAACTAATTCAGAAGAAACTGGATTGGGTGTTGCATGTGAGAGCACCAGCTTTCCTTAAGGAAATTTTGGAGAGACCCAGCTACTAGATTATTTGATTACTCTTTTGCTCCTGTACCCAGATCAGATGACTGATCTGCACATGATGACAGCTATGGGAATTCAACAAAGTTTCCTTTGACTTCTCCCTGCCCAGGCATACTTGCCATCACTTGGGTCACCCTCACTGTAGATGGTACAATTTGATAACTGGGAGGGTCACTTTGATGAGCGTAAAAACCTAGGACAAGGACACAGGCAAAGCTGCCACAAATGTATATTGTGTTGGTAGCAGCCAGTATTTTAGGCAGCACCCAATATTCCAGGCAGGGATTGAATTCCAAAGTTTTTTTAAATAGTCTCCCTATTACGATTTCAAATAGGAATAACATTTTTCCAAAATGAGTGGAAATCAGATCTGATTCTTTTTCTTGGTTAACTGTATGTATCAGATTCCATCTACTCCCGGGTGACTTAAAACTAAGTTCACCTGTAAGTGAACTTACCATTGGGTAATGGTAGATTAAGAGATTCTACAAATTTGGCTATTTCAGCTTGAAGTTGGTAAATACATGGAAATGAAAAGTTGCAAAATAGGCCATATTATGCATATTGTTTTCATAATTTATCCTGTAAACGTTTTCCTCATTCAGTGTCAAATTCCAAAAAAATTTCCGTTTGGGATTGTTTTTTAACACCTTTGAAATCGTAGCAACCGTATCTTCTATACAGGGAAAAGGCTTCAGTTCATTGGAGATACATACAAATCATTATAAAAAACATATTTATAAACTTGTAATTGGGTTAATGGTTTTAAGAAAAATTAGCATATTTTAAAATGTCCAGTTCTTAGGAATAAATGTCCTTAAGAGCTATGGAAAAAAATTCTTGGGTTATGCTTGGGACAAATTGAACAATTGTGATATATTTTCATACCTATATTATTGGAGAGTTTTGAAAATTATTGTTTTCCCCTGTTCAACATTTTATCAGCCTTCAATTGTCTGGTGGCAATTAGGGATGACTGGATTTCCATTAGTGCCAAATGATTTAATTGCAGGCTCATAAAACAGCCACCGGTTTACCATTTCTCAAACTTCTAGGAGGAATATCAAGGAGTATATTTTTATATTTCCAATAAAGTTATTTTGTTCAAAAGTTATTATATAAGCAGGGGTATAATTAGAATTTAGAGCTGCATGTTTGGCAGCTATATTTGCCATGTGGCTGCCAGTGCTTTCCACCACACTTTCTCAAGTATGACCAGGAATTTTAATTATTATCAAAGCCTTTGGTAAAAATATAGTCTATATAAATTCCATAGCATAACAGCTTTTTTTTTTTTTTTTTTTTTTTTTTTTTTAATTTTCCCTACATTGGAGGTTACAAAGCATCTTTGTTTCCATAACATCTCCAAATTATGAACAACTCCCAAAGACTACTGGCTAACAGCATGTATATTTACTGTTTTTTTTTTTTTTATTTCAAAAGTATGCAGGTTTCCGTGAGGGTAAAAATAACAGCTTGACTACATGGCATTACTTAAGGAATTTGATTCTCATGTCATAAATAAAATGATGGATTACTGTGTTATTAAAAGCTATAAACCATCCATAACCAGATGTTATCTGCATTATCAATTAGGGTTCCTTGTAATTCTATTGGAGACGTTAGAATTGGTCAGATGAAGCTATGCAGTTTTCAGGAGTTCCATCAGAAATTGCTGGAAGTAAAATAGTAAAATTAAGTTTCTTACAAAAACAAAGTTTTCATTGGGACAGGAAAGTAGTCACAGAGGCTGGGAGATCCCAAATAGAGTTGGGAGGCTATCCCGGAGGTCTCTCTTATGTAAGCTCCAGATAGACATCCCAATTGGCAACAGCATGCCATGCCCTTACCAAAAGTAGTCCCCAAATACCTAGGTCACAATGTGATATTCTATAAAAGACGCATTCATGAAGTTTTATCTTTCAGAAACTTAAGTCCACTACATTGTTTCTATAACAGAAAAGTCCTAAAACTGAGAGGCAACAGCTTCTTTAAGATCACCTATCAGATGTGTACCCCTTTCCCATACTCTTGGCACCCCCTTTCAATATGAACAATTAAGGTGCTCACTGCCTAGACACCCCTAAAGATGGAGAAAGTGATTAAGTGAGAGGAAGAAGAAGTAACAAACAAGATAACATCTATGAATACTGAAATTTGTATATATATATATATGTGTGTGTGTGTATATATATATATATGAACTCACACATCTGATGGGTCAGCATTCAGAGTATGTCACCCCTGGGGCCCCAGCCTAAGAAAGGCAAGGTGCAAACCCTCATTCAGGGGCAGAATTCTGCAGTCCAGAGTGGGGATGGACTGGAAGTGACTGTGCCCATTCCCCACCCCAACTCTGGGTTCAAAGGTAGTGCTGGGTATGGGTGTACTGTGCACCCTGGTTGCTGTTATGAAGGGTGGTGATGGTGAACTGTGGTCTCCATAGTCAGGACAACCTTGTGCCCCATTAAAATAACAGTGCCTGGGGTCCTTTAGCCAGGACCTTGAGGGGCATCTGGCAACCAGGGCTGGTCCAAGCAGTCAGCATCCCATTGCGGTGTCACAGGACCAGGGAGGAGCTGTGGGGAACTTGGGGCTTTCAGGTAAGAGGGGATTTCTAGGGCTCCAGGGAAATGGCTCAAGGGTCATACATGCCTGTGCTCTAGTGAGGAAACAACTGGGCAGGCAAAGCTGTTGGACACTTTGTGGTGAGTTCAAGAAAGTGGAGGGAGTTAAGGAGAGAAACAACACGAGGGTGGGAGGGACCACCACAAAACCTTGTGGCTTGGACCAGCAGCTGATTAAGTCAGGGTCAAGCTTGTGCTGGCTGGACACTGAAGCCCTGGCCAGGAGTTGCTGTTTGGTATTTTGGTTGTGGTGGGCAGACACTGAGGACACCTCTGTACACCTAGATTCAGGCCACACACAGCTAGTCCTCCTGGGGGATCCTACTCTAGGAAGTGTGTCCCAGAATGGAGACAGTAGTGCACTCTGTAAGGGGAGAGGAAGGCTGGCATGCAGCAAAGCAGGGGTGCTAAGAGGTAAAACTGTCCCTGCAAATGGCTCTGAGCATGTCTGGAGCACAGCATATGTGGAGGGAGGAGGGACTGGGGAGGGATTATATGTGGTGCCAGAAAATACCTGGGGAAGGACAGTCCCCAATGACACTGTCCATCCCTTCTGACACGGCTGGTGACTGGGTTTTTGAAGTCCAGCATTCTGACTTGACACAGAGAGACCAGAACAGGGTCTTTGGTGGGCATTTTCAGCTTGGGCTCTGCCAGAATATCTGTAAGTGAGGAAGGCAAATTTCCTTTGGCCCCCAGCTGTCTGGTTCTGTAGATGGGGGAGGGGCTTGCCATTCCTGCAAGGACAGGGCAGACAAGAATGTTCTGGTCTGTTGATACAGCAGCTGGGAGTTGCAGGCAGAAGAAGTACTGGTCCAGACTAGTGACTATGCCCACTGGGGAATCCAGATCCAAGCAGCAGAAAGGCCATAGCCAAAGGGCAGGGTAATGGCCTGGGACAGAGGGCTCCTCTAGGACAGGCTGGGCAGCTGGCATTGGAAATTGAGGGCCAGGCATTGCAGGTATAGCATAACTCTTGTCAGAGAGACCCCATCCTGGGTCCCTTTTAGGAAAGGCCAATCTCTACAGAGTGTACCTCACCCTGACCATACTGGATGTAGGTAATCTGGCTCCTCAAGGGAATTTCTATTTGGAACAC
Organism: Choloepus didactylus; assembly: GCF_015220235.1. Classification (NCBI taxonomy): domain Eukaryota; kingdom Metazoa; phylum Chordata; class Mammalia; order Pilosa; family Megalonychidae; genus Choloepus; species Choloepus didactylus. The sequence continues at coordinate 2,639,213 of NC_051325.1, read as the reverse complement.
TCACCACAGGTTGATATCATACACAGAGATCCTCCTGACAGTGGCCCTGTGGGGATGCAGTGACCAAGAATGCTGCACAAACCCTTTCCCCAGGAAAGAAGTTTATGAAGCCCCCAGGCTCTGTGACAGCTCAGGAACAGGGTCCCATCTCTTTGCATGGGCTACTACCCCACATGGACCCTGCTCTACTTCATGCATCCCAAGCTCCTGCACAACTTAAAACAGCCTCAACTCTATGAACCACTAACCTCTGCACTTCCTGAGGCTCAGGGCAGAATGTCACAGACTCCCTATTCTGCCTAATTGGTTTAACAGCCTGGCTATGAGGACTAAGGGAGTATATTGGATGGGGCCCTCTCCATTGTAGCTTACCCACCAAGGATGGTTTTTCCCAGAATCCAGCACAAGGCCTTTTGGTGTGGGGAGAAAGGCAGTCTTGGCCAGCCTTGTACACTCTGGATGTTGGAGGGAGAAGGAGAGGTGGCCAAGTGTGTCAAGTGTGCCATCTTAGCCCCTGGCTCTTTGAAGCCACAAGTTGTCAGGGGGATACTGAACCAGGACACAATCTCAAAGGCTGACATGATCCAGGATGACCCTGAAGAGGCAGATGGCCCAGGCCCTTCCAGCCCCACAGGGGGGCTCATAGCCAGGGCTGGATATCATGCAGTATCAGACTATGAGTTACCTGGGTATCAATTTTAGGATCCATAGTCTTTAAAATTATCCCCAAGGCCAGACAAAAGCAAATAAAACAAAAATCCTCTAAGAAGGCAGGTGAAATATCTTTATTTTTTATGAGAGTCTTGTAGACTCCAAAATCCTGAACTGTAAAATGGATACAAAGAAAGAATTTTAAGGAGACAATACTTATGACAACTTAAATTCTTCCAACATTAGCATTCTGGGTACTTTTTTTCTTTTTTTAGTATTACAATGGTGAAATATTAACAGCACATGCAAATTTTTCAGAAAAAAATACCATGATAGTAGATAAGACCACTTATGAGAAGCCTAGCAATGAATAAGTGAAAAACAAAACAAAACAAAAAAAATGACTGGCTCATTTGACTTTGAGGGTGAACATGTCCGTACTCCATAAGGCAGGCCACAACCTGGGAATTCCAATGAATGTTTTCAATGAATTCACCAGGAGAAGCTCGCTGGCTGAAGTACAGATGGAAATTCTCCCTTCTGACCACTCAAATCATCACTTCTTTTAAGGTCTTTAAGTTAAAGCTAACTGCCTGTATCAGAGTTCTCTCATTGCAGAAGGTACTTTCCTTAGTTAATGTAGATGTAATCAAAGATAGATGCAGTAAACATAGTGGTGACTTAGATGCATAAAGTGTCTTCACATTAACAATCAGGCCTGCGCCTGCTTGATCAAACAACTGGGCACCATAACTAGCAGAGTTGACTCATGAGTAACTGTGCTGGTTTGAAGGCATTATGTCCCCCAAAAAAGCCATATTCTTTGATGCAATCTTGTGGGGCAGACATAATAGTGGGGATTAAGTTGGAACATTTGAATTAGGTTGTTTGCATGGAGATGTGCCCCACCCAGCTCTGGGTGGTGACTGGTGGGATACTCCCATGGAGGTGTGGCCCCACCCATTCAGGGTGGGCCTTGATCAGCGGAGCCATATAAACGTGCTGACTCAAAGAGACTGAATAGAGTGCAGCTGTGAGTGACGTTTTGAAGAGGAGCAAGCTTGCTAGAGAGGAATGTCCTGGGAGAAAGCCATTTTGAAACCATAACTTTGGAGCAGATGCCAGCCACGTGCCTTCCCAGCTAACAGAGATTTTCTGGACGCCATTGGCCATCCTCCAGTGAAGGTACCCGATTACTGATGTGTTACCTTGGACACTTTATGGCCTTAAGACTGTAACTGTGTAGCCAAATAAACCCCCTTTTTATAAAAGCCAATCCATCTCTGGTGTTTTGCATACCACAGCATTAGCAAACTAGAACAGATTTTGGTACCAGAGAAGTGGGGTTCTTTTGCTGCTGAGTCTGCAAATACCAAACATGTTGGAACAGCTTTTCAAATGGATAAGGGGAAGATTCTGGAAGAATAGTGAGGAGCTTGATAGAAAAGGCCAAAACTGCTTTAAAGAGACTGTTTATGGAAATATGGACTCTAAAGATACTTCTGATGAGGACTTGAGCAGAAATGATGAATGTGTTGTTGTGAACTGAAAGAAAGGCAATCCTTGTTTTAAAGTGGCAGAGAATTTGGCAAAATTGAGTCCTGGTGTCAGATGGAAGGAAGAATTTGAAAGTGACAGCCTGGAATACTTAGCAGAGGAGATCTCCAGACTACATGTGGAGGATATACCCTGGCTTCTCCTTGCAGCTTATAGTAAAATGCAAGCAGAGAGAGATAAACTTAGCACTGAACTCTTAGGTTCAAAGAAACCAGAAGCTGAAGATTTGGAAAATTACAGGCTTCCAGTGAGTGGAATCCCAGAAGCTATAGCCCAACATGAGGATGTAACCAAACATGGAACCCAGCCACCATTTCAGTACAAGCCAAGATTGGAGATGGAATTAAGCAGAAAGGATTTGTGGAAAGTCCTATTGTCTGGTGGCTTTGATCCCTGTGTGCTTCATGCAAAGCCAACAGAATTTTTATGAGATCTTTACAGACAGAGCCATTGCCAGTCTGGACTGGAGAAGACAGACAAGGAACAAACTGAAGGAAAAATTTCTTCTAAGACAGAGCCATGGAGGTTGAGGTCTGGAGTCAAGAGGTCTCAGGCTGGGAGAGCGGAGCAGCCACACACATGGAAAGGGAGAGTTTGCCCTGGAGGTCGAGGGTGGGCTTTCTACCTTGATGCTCTGGAAGAGTTTTGCCACCTCAGGTCCCAAAGAGGGTGGAGCACATTTCCAGGGAATTGGGGAGAGCCTGGCTGCCACCACACTGTTCTGAAGGGGTTGAGCATGTGTCCCGGAGATGGAAGGGAATCTGGGAGCTGCCCCGATGTTTGAGGAAGGTGCGGCGGAGAAGGTGGTCTCCCCAATGTGTGGATATGTTGGAGCACTCACCTAAGCATTTGGAGAGGAAAGTACTGCCATAAAGGCCCTTAGGAAGGGTTAGTCTCCCTCTCTCTCAAGCCCCAAAGATGCAACATTGTTCTATAAATGACTCTCAGACTTTGAAATCTAATGGAGTTTGTCCTGCAGGTTTTAGGAACTGTTTTGGTCCTGTTAACCCTGTTTTCCTTCCTCTTTCTCCTTATGGCAATGGGAATGTTTATCCTATGAATGTCCCTCCTTTGTATATTGGAAGCATATAACTTGTTCTAAATCCACAGATGCAAAGCTAAAGGAAAAGTATGCCTTAGGACTGACCATGACTATATTTGATTTTGATGGGATCTTGTACTTAACTATTGTTACTGAACTGATTTAAGTTTCTGTGGTATTGTGGGATGAATGTGTTTTGTATTTGGAAAGAATATGTTTTTCTGGGGTCCAGGGGGTGGAATGTGCTGGTTTGAATGTATTATGTCCCCTAAAAAAGCCATATTCTTTGATGCAATCTTGTGGGGCAGACACAATAGTGGGGATTAAGTTGGAAAGATTGAATTAGGTTGTTTGCATGGAGATGTGCCCCACCCAGCTCTGGGTGGTGACTGGTGGGATACTCCCATGGAGGCATGGCCCCACCCATTCAGGGTGGGCCTTGATCAGCGGAGCCATATAAACGTGCTGACTCAAAGAGACTGAATAGAGTGCAACTGTGAGTGACGTTTTGAAGAGGAGCAAGCTTGCTAGAGAGGAATGCCCTGGAAGAAAGCCATTTTGAAACCATAACTTTGGAGCAGATGCCAGCCACGTGCCTTCCCAGCTAACAGAGGTTTTCTGGACGCCATTGGCCATCCTCCAGTGAAGGTACCCAATTACTTATGTGTTACCTTGGACACTTTATGGCCTTAGGACTGTAACTGTGTAGCCAAATAAACCCCCTTTTTATAAAAGCCAATCCATCTCTGGTGTTTTGCATACTTCAGCATTAGCAAACTAGAACAGTAACCATCACAGAATGTGAGACAAGGACACTGAGGACTAAGCCAAAGCTGGGCTGTGTTTAGGGCCAATCTGAGGATTTTAAATTCTGAACATTATTTGTTTGCATTTCTTCAAAGTTGTAGCATGGATGGGAGAGAAAAAGAATAAACTACTTAAGAAAGATTTATCAGCATAACAGAAGTGAACATAAAGTGAGAAGAGTAACTTTATTCAATTTTCCAATAAACATGAATTAAACACCTAAATAATATATTTCCTAAATATCAGGACTTTGTGAACGTGCAACCACCATTAGCATCCCTTAGTTCCCAGGCACTTAGTTCCTTGGTTTCTCCAGATGGGATGTTGTTGGAGGACATTTGTGTGTGGGACTTGGGAGGAGGCTGTAGTGGACGGTCACTTGGGCTTAGGACAGAAGAGCCTGACAAGGTGACATGCCCCAGAATGATAAACTCAAGCCACAGTTTGTGGAAGTCATGAGGTTTGATGACTGTTAATGTGTGGGTTTGTGGTTGCTTGGTGGGACTTACATGTCCCCTAACAGTGAAAGAGTCTCTAGCTGTTGTGAATCCCACCAATTTCTCTATCCTGATGAACACCCAGCTGCCCTGAAGATGTTTCTGTGACCTTGGGGGACTTGGTGCCTGGGCCAGGGCTCTAGGTAATGCAAGCTGGTTATAGGTGAGGTGAGCTAAGCCCTTAGTGAGGAGATACAGGATCTGGTGAAGTGATCAGGCCCCTGGGTGATGTATGTTGGGTTCTGAGTGAAGCAAGCAAGTACTGAGTGACATGATTCAGGTTTTCTGTGAGGTGAGCTTGGTTCTGGTTGGGTTGAATCAGGACCTGGATGAAGCCAATCAGGCTCTGGTTGAGATTTGTAGGGCTCTGGTTGAGGTAAGTCAGATTCTGGGTGAGTTGAGTTATGGTATCTGTGAGGGGAGTCAGACTGTGAGTGAGGTGAGTTGGGCTGTGGCTGCATTGGGGTCTGAGTGAGTCTTCTTGGCCTCTGAGTGAGGAGAGTCAAGCATGTTATAGAGCAAGTCTGTTTCTGAGTGAGGATAGTCTTTGTGTAAGGAGATCCGACCTCTGGGTAAGCTGAGCATGGCCCTGGGTACCTGTTGCTGTCTGTCTTGTTTCAGAAATTACCAACCAGAGGCTTGAAAATATTATTCATATGATTATTATTATTGCATATGGGCAAGGGGGTTAGGCAATGGTGGATCCAGGGGCCAATACAGAGGACAGCACTTTCTTTTTCTGCCTATTTAGGGCAGGTTGGAGAAATCTGTGGTATGCTGGGCTTCCCAGGATGTGCTGGAATGTGAGGTCCAAGTACACATCTGAGTATGACTGGCTTCCTCTGAGGACCCACAGGTAAGCTGTGCCTCAGAGTCCTGTGTTTATGGAGGGAATATTAGGAATAAGAAAAAAGTTTTTCTGCTGACCTAGCCTACTCAAATAAAATTATAATGGTGTCCTTGATATATTCATAGAAAAATATTTGATGATTTTAGGGAGAAATATTTTGTGACAAGTGTTTGGTACAGGGATGAAAAATTTAAAATAATGAATTTAGTAAATATCAATTGTATCAAGAATGTCAAATAGATTTAAAAGTGATAAAATCTGAACTTGTTTTTTAACATATATATATGTCTTTTACTATACATGTAAAGGTGTGTTGGAGACAATGTTGACATTTTATGTAATAGAGTCATAATAGATAAGAACATTAGTGTAGGGGCAGAGACCTGGTCTCTGGTGCAACATGAGGAGGAGGGAACAAAGTGAGGCCCTTGGAAGCTGCTCCTAGTGAGGGTCAGGATTTCCCACCTCCTCATTCTTCCCATGAGGGCATGGGGCTCCACAAAAGGGTGAGTGGGGGATTATTTCCCTGAGTATTCTCAAAATATGTGAGTTATATTGAGGGGAATACCTACACAGAGACGGTAAATACAAATTTTGTTCACATTTTCTTTCACATAGAGAAGAGAAAAAAAAAGCACATTTCACGTAAAATTTTATGTTAGTATACATGTTTGTATTATAATATCCACTTAGCAACAATAAAAACAGAAACCAGTTCTGAGTTTGACTCTTGGACACACACAGCACTTCTTAGAAAAGGGGCAAAGGCAGTTCTCTGGCCGTTACATGTACTGAAGCAAGAAGAGGGAACCACAGGCAAGGCCGGGAAACCCCTCCCAGTCCCTTTCTGCATCTGTTCCTGGGGATAGCCCATGAGCACTCCCTGGTGGTCCCAAGTGCCCCCTGCAGCCCAGACCCTCCTGTGCCCTTAGGGGAGGTTTTTGTCTGGGCTCACCCTGACTTCCCCTCACTGTGTCTCTTGCACAGTAATATGTGGCCGTGTCCTCGGGTGTCACACTGCTCAGCTTTGAATAAACTTCATTCTTGGAGGTGTCCCTGGTGATGCTGAGTCGTGACTGAAGAGTTGGGTTATAGTTTGTGCTTCCACTACTCCTTATCCTGCCAACCCACTCCAGCCCCTTTCCAGGAGCCTGTCGGATCCAGTGCACAACATAGTCAGTTAAAGAGAATCCAGAGACAGAGCAGGTGAGGGACAGGGTCTGTGAGGGCTTCACCAGACCAGGTCCTGATTCCTTGAGCTGCACCTGGGACAGGACACCTGAGGACAAGGAGAAACAAAGTGAGTCATGTGCTCAGATGCATCATCCCCATTACCTTCATGTCTGAATCCTGAGACACTCACATCTGGAAGCTGCCACCAGAAAGAAGAAGAACCAGGAGGTTTTCATGTTCTTATGGGTGATTTCTTTGACTTTTGGAAAATATTTTTCCAGAATGTGAAGAAGCCTGAATTTAAGTCAGTGTGCCCTGTCATTTCCTTATGTTACATAGGTGGTCATTTGCATGTGGGTGGTATCTTTCTGTGTAAAGATGAAAGGGGGAGGGAAGGTGATTTTCTCTGGGGCTACCCTGTGAGAGTTCAGCTGGGGTTGCCTTGTCCTCTCCCAGTTTTCCTCTTTCTCTAAGCCCAGGTTCATATTCCACCACACAGGAAATATGCTCTGTGAACTGATTGGGGACCAAATCTTTTCACAGATCATGGATGACTTTGGAATAGGGTCAATGTGCCTCCATTCCCAGGGATGTATTTACATATCAAATATCACCACAGGTCCTGGCCCACCTAAAGTTGTGGAAAAACATTTTGATACATGACTTTCATTTTTTCCAAAGAACATCAGCTACTGCAAAATTTTGAGGCAACAGCTAAAGTTTGCAAAAACAGAATTCCAAGACAACTTGGCGTATTCATTTTTCTGTGAATAGGAGCAGCTTTCAGTATATCACTAACTCATGATAATATACTGTCAACTGAAACAGCTTCATTCTAATCCATATTTAATGTTAAGTGTTGTTTTTAATTTGATAATATAAGCCTATCAATAAGTTTATTTTTGAAACAGGCTAGACATTCATGTTTAGATGGCTAATCAATCTCAATTTTTTGCAAAAAATTCACAGCCTCCTAATCCTTTACTTTTCTTATTCAAACTGTATATCAGTAAGAAAATTATACTTAGAACTTTGTCAGTGAGTGAGAACATTTAGGAATTCAAAACCTCCTCAGGGTTAAAACAGAGATAGCTAGTGGAAGGAGATCAGCCACCTCTTTACAGGAAACTGGTGTTATTTACCAGGTATGCTAGAATTGTCCAGCTCTAACACATATGATTATGGAATTTGAATTCAGTGAACTTTTTCCACTCCCTCAGGTGAACTATTATACAAGAACCTTCTAAATAGACTTATACTGTGGATGGTTTGCAGAGGGTTTGAGCATCCCATGGTGTGTATGTAACATGAAAAATCACCTGAGAGCTGCCCTCCTGAGACCCTTCATCACTGAAACCTGGGAATGTATCTGAGATTCTGTTAGTCCAGGTGGAGATCACAATGCAGCTCCATCCCTTCCTTGCTCTTTGACCCTGAATATGGGACTTCAGCCCTCTGTCCTTCATGATGAAAAGAAGTAAATTGGGAATTTCAGTAGTAATATTGTGTGAACTTCATAGGATTCCACTCATCTAAGATGTTAGTGTCACTGTCAGTATTATTATCTCCTTTGAAACTACAATAAGCTTGTGTAAGCCCTTGTCTCTGACTATGTATTTGCAAGTATCACCTGATCTCTTCTTGCCCCTGACTTGTCACACCTGTGTGACAGGAGAAGGTCAACCAAAAATTAGCATCATGGGCAACACCTGTTGACTGTCAACATAGATTGATTTTTGTTGGAATCTTTTTGAAAAAAATTAACAAAAACATGAACACATTCACTGTCCACAAAGTGTTTAGGATGGGATAAAAAGTCTGGCAATTCTGCAGTACAAAGCAACCACAGGGTCAGGTATATCAAGTTCCAATTCAGTTCTAGCAGAGGATCCAGATATTGAGTGAGTTTCTCTGTCACCTTAGAGAGGGTGTTAAGTATACTGGGCTCCCAGACACATCTTCTGTATAGAAATACCAGTTTTTCTTCTGGAATCATGGGGCTGCAGTGGATGTTTTGGACCTTAAGGATGGTACTTGTGACTGGGGACAGTAGGCTTTATTCAAAGCTGCTGCTAAGCTCAAGGCATCTGCCACTCAAGGGTTCAGCTTCCTGAATCATGATTTCTTGGGGTCACATTGGATTGTTTGCTTTCTTTCTTTCTGACATTATAACTTTATCACAAGAAGTTATCTCACAGTGCTTACATTAAATATTGGAAGAATGAAATAAAAGTGTGTGATTTTCTTCTAATATACCCCACCATGGAAAATGACTTTATATGTTCTGTTTGTTTTAAGGAACTTCCACACACATAGGAATTTGGACACATTTAGCATTTGTGTCAAGCCTACTCTTCATTTAAACATAATACAACCTTCTCCACTCATGGGTATTATCTGGATTTGTTAGCAGATTTGACTGAATGAAACTAATTTCTTTCTTCATAATACTTTCCAAGGTATTTCAAGGTTAGGATGGAATTTGAATGCTGTAGAAAGAATGAAGACTAGTTCTACCATAAACACATTCCCTCTGTCACCTCCTCAACAGTCCCCATGCAACACAACAATAAACTTTTACTTCATATGGAGATAGACTATCAGCATTAGAGAGCTGAAAATATCAGCATATTTACTTGGGTGTATGCATTCTAGCCAGTGCAGAGTCAGATTCATACTGTTTCTAAGCAAAACATAACTTGGTGGCACAAAACAAGAGGAATCTATTCTTTCAAGACAAGGAGAGGCTAGATTTCCTGGAGAAAACTAGTGGAGAAATGTAGTGGGCCCTGAACCATTTTTCCTAACCCCTAATGCCTAAGCAGCTCCTTCCATAATTAGTTTGTGAAAGTTTCCATTTCTCTTGTCTCTGAAATTCCCACTTAACTCTCTATAAATAAAAGCATGTTTAAACAGTTTCAGCCATACCAGACTTAATGAGCCTTTACTGTATAAATATGCAAAGTTAAAAGACAGTTAGCCTAGGAAAAAATTCGCCTAATTTTAACAGTAAAAATCACACTCACTTAAACTGCCACTAACTAGCCCACTAAAATAGCCCCTCCCTTACTAACTTGTTGAAACTTTCCATTCCGTCTTTCAAGAAAAATGAGGGCTTTACCTACCCTCAGGAGAAGTTGCTGATTTCTTCTTTCCCCACAGAATTAACTGAAACTAATGGAAAATGACCCAAACTTAGGATGGCCACAGGACATAAAGAACACAGTGAGAGAACTGAAAATGTGCAGAAACAAGAGGAAAAAGGAATGCCAGAAATGAAAAAGGCAAAAGGTCTGATGGTCATAAATTCCAGCATCATCACAAGTCAATCCCCCAATATTTCCAATTAGTCAGTAATAATCAACTTGCATCCAAAAAGTTTAAAGACAACAGTGTCAGTGATTATAACCAACATGAAATCCTTAATGTGAAAGTTTACCAACATTCCCTAATGTGCCAATAGCCCTAAAATCCATATCCAGAGCCCCTTGTGTTTAATCCAACAAACATCCCTCACCTTTCCAGCTGAAAAAGACAGATCTGAGGGAAGTATTATCCTCCTGTCTTCAAGAGGCTAGCCCTTATTAAATAAAGTATTTCTCATTTCAAAATCTCAGTATTGACTAAATGGCTCTGTATGCATCAGGCAAGGACTAATTTTATATATTACAGCTTTATTGAGATATATTCACATACCCTACAATCAACAATATACAATCAACTGTACAAAGTAACATAATATAGTTCTGCATTCTCACCAGAATCATTTATTATTTATTTATTTTTACTGTGAACTTTAATCTATGTACCTAACAGTAACCACATTCAAAGGATCAATCAATTTTTGAATATTTTCCTTACTCCAAAAAAGAAAAGTAAAAAAGATCACCCAAAATATTCCATCTCCGCACCCCACCCTATCTTTCATTTAATTTTGTCCACATATTTCTAATCATCTGTCTATACAGTGGATAAAGGTAGTGTGAGCCACAAGGTTTTCACAATCACACAGTCACAACATGTAAGCTTTACAGTTATATAATCATCTTCAATAATCAAGTCTATTGGGTTGCATTTCAACAACTTCAGGTGTTTTTCTCTCACCATTTCAGCACACTAAAAAGTGTAAAGGAATATATATACAGTGCATGAGAATAAGCTCCAGAGAGAACTCTCAACTCCATTTGAAATTCCTCAGCCACTGAAACTTTATTTTGTTTCATTTCTCATCCCCCTTTGGTTAAGGTTTTCTCAGTCCCACAATGCCATGTCCAGGCTCATCCCCAGGATTCAAGCCCATGTTGCCTGTGGGATTTACCCCACTGGGAGTTTGGCTTCACCTCTCCTTTGGAATAAGCTTCTTAAGGGAAAGCCCCCAAATCAAGGGCTTGGCCTACTGTCCACAATCTTTGTGAGAATATCAGTAACAACCCTGGTGGGGAAGTCCAGTATTTCCACATTTTCCCCCAGTTCCTCAGGGGAGCTCTCTAAATACATTTTTATTCTCTGTCCAAATTAATTTGGGATGTATCAGCAGTTTACACAAACCTGTACAAACCCACCAGATCTCATTTCCTATTCAACACTCCATGTAATTATGGTGTGTAAATAAACTGACCACACAAGTTACATTATTTAGTGTGCTACAGAAAATATAGATTCTGCATCAAACATCTCTTCCCTTGGTCTCACACAGAAGTTGAAGTTCATATCATCTTTTACACTTTGACCTGATTTGCTTTAGGAGGACTCACTTTTGAGTCACCACAAATACTCCTGGGGTAAAATCACATGAGACCATGTTCTACATGTTTCTTCTGACTTCTGTGGCCAGCTGGCAACTGTAGACTATTTTTGGCTTTGGTTGCATAACTCTAGTCCATGCCTCCTTTTTCACATGGCCATCTCCCCTCTGAGTCTCTGTTTACTCTTCTTATAAGGGCACTCATCATTGGATTAGGGCCCATCTGCATCCTAAATTAACTAATACTACTGCAAAGACCCTACTCCCAAATAAGGTCACATTCTTAGTTTCTAGAAGGAAATGAATAGGGGACAATATTTTATTACAGTGCCTGTAGTTTTCTTTAAAATGAAGAGAGAGCATTATTGGCACAGGAAAGAGTCTTGATGTGATGTATGCTAAAATTTACTGTATTTCTGCTTCTTATTTTTATTTCCTAGAAGGAATAATCTATCCTTACTGAAACAAGCAGAAAGTGCAGATTATGAAAGTTGGGAGAGAAGAAGAATCACTTCATCCTGACACTTCAATACTAGACAATGAAGATATTATGGCATTTAAAAAGATGTGAACTAATTAAAAATGTAGGTAACCATTGTAAGGGCTATTATGATGCATTTTTTCTATCAAAAGCTGTGATAATTTTAAATGGACTTTTTTTCAAATAAATATTACTAGGTTATCCAAACAGAAAAATTGGAAGAATTTGTAATATCTAAATTGCATAATTGGAAAACATAGTTTTAATGTGCTGTCAAGATGCAGAAAAATTCAGAAACATTTGCAATGCATGAAGTATTTCATAGTGATAAGACAATCATCTTCCATGAATCATTACTGGCATGCAGAGGAATTGCTCAAGGGAACAGGACATATTCTATGCATAAACATCTCATGAGGAATTTATAGAAATGCATGTGCATGGCATTGTTCTACAGATATTATACAGAAATAATGACTTTCCTATCTTGAGTGTGGCAGAGGGTGTCTATATGCTAAGCAATCTCAAATGACGTCACAAAGGAAAATACTTTCTTTAATGATGAAATAAAGGCCAAATAAAAATACATGAGTTGTTTAAGCTGAGTTCTCAATCTTCCAGTAACTATGCCAAGTAAGAAATAATAGGGCAATTCTCTGCTAGAAAATCATTACATATTAAGCTAGGACAACTTACCTATAATCCATAATGTATTAACAGATAAATAGTGAAAACCAAAATAAATAAAATGACTAGCAACAATTTAAATGCAGAGAAGCCCCATTGTAAATTCAATTTGATGTGAAAATTATTTTATTTACAAATATACAGAGAGGCAAACATTTTTGGATAGAAAGGAAAACAGAACACACAATATCAGAAGAATAAAAGTAAAACAGATTTTTTTATTGGTGTTACACATGCCTGAGACAGATGGACCAAGTTCTCAGCAACTGAGAAGATAACCTAAGCTTAGGTCACTGACTTTGAAAATAATAATTTGAAAATAAAATTAATGCAAACAAGTATAAACTTAAACTGGTAGATGGGATATTTAAAATATTCAAGTATTGAGAGCAAATCATATGAACAGAAATTTATTCCACTTATAATAAGGGCACAAAGAGACTGCCAAGAATATAATAAAAAATACTTAGATATATGCACCATTGTGATCTTCCTAGGATGAGACAGAAGGAACCATCTCAGGATAAGAGTAGGATGAGAAAATTGAAGCAACAGAGTCATCAGGATGTATGTATCAACTCAATATCTACAAGCTTTTGAAATTTAATAAATGAATATACAATTTTAATTTATAATCCCCATGAGAAAAAAATATCTGATAGATACACTAGCTTATTCAGAAAAAGCATTAAAATAGAATGTAGAGTAAGGTCCCAAGGAGTCACAGAAACAGGAAAACTCCACTCCATGCAGGACACACCTCCACAGACTCCACTGGCTCCTACTCTTGGTCTGTGCTCGGTGTGTTTTGAATGCCCCCTACTGCCCAGCTCTATCTCTGCACTTGGTGGTTTGTGCCTGGGCTCAAGCACAGACTTCCCCTTATTCCATGTAAAGCAAGAAATTCCCAGCTGTGTTTCAGGAGTCACAGCTCACCTGCAGGAGTAACTGGTTCTTGCATGGGTATCTAAAGATGAACAATCTACTCCAGAGACATGGATCATAGAATGCATTTCCATGATGGCACGTTTCTCATTGAAACTGCAGTCTCTCACAGGGTCTGGCAGATCCAGTACCGGGAAGAACCAAATATTGTGATGGAGAATCAAGAGACTGTGAAAGAGAGGAATAACATCTCTGAAGATTTCTCGAGGTATGGTCCTGACACCAGTAGCTAAACATGGGCCAGGAATGTGGGGACAAGAAGGAAAAAGAAATGTGTACTGATGAATATCATTCAGCTCATCCAGGTCGTGCTTTTTGGCAATCTCTGATACACTCACAGGGAGAAGTAACAAACAGAAAAACTTAGTCATCTTGGTAGGTTTTCCTGGAAATGGGGATGAGTGTGTAGCTGAACCAATATTTGTTAAGAGACAACATGTATGACAGTTGGATACAATGAAAAATCACAGGGGTGTCAGGAAAGGAGATTCAATTTTCCAGGCAAGGTCTGCAGGGCACCCTATGCCTGATTGTTTGTACCTGCATAAGTTGCAGGTAACATCAATGAATTGTTTGATAATTTTGTCTACAGAAATCATGCCAGCCTGGACTGAGTGTGAGAATGTGACAGTCAGAATGAAATAAAGAAAGATTACAACCACAGAAAAATGGATGAAAGTTCTGGGGTGGAGGGACCTCCTGGGTCCAAGAGAGGAGGTCTGCTGCTCTGGCTTCAGAAAGGGCAAGCACATCTGGAGATTGTAGACAATGTGGCCACCACCCTGGTGTATGATGAGTGTGGGAATACTTCCTCAGGTTTAAGGGACAGTTTGGTTGCCACCCCAGGGTCAAGGAGAAAGTGGCCACCATAGAGAGTGCAGGGCTGCTGCTCCAAAGCCAGCTGGGAGAACAGGTTACTGTTGATCATTGGATCTAATGGAATGGGTCTCAGAGGGTTTTGGACTTGCTTTAGAAATGTGACCCTTTCTTTCTGCACTGCATTGAGGTTGTCTATCCTATGCTTGTCTTACCATTGTTCTTTGGAAGCAGATGACTGATTTTCTAGATTTCAAAGTTACTTAGACAAGAGGATTGCCTGTAATGGACAATACCCATAGCTGATATACAAGATATTTTCCCATAGATTTCTTACTGAAATGGCATAAGAATTTTGGGGTATTAGTATGACATGAAGGGAATTTGCAAGTGGGAAGTTCATGGCTTTTGGGGCCCTGAAATAATTTAAATGCAGGCCAAAGAATATTATGCAATGAATCATGACCTCTTACATGTTTATGTCCTAACCCTCAGTCCTGTGAATGTGAAGCCATTTGTAAGTAGGATCTTTGAGGATATTATTAGTTAAGAGGAGAACAGATGGCAGTAATGTACACCTGAATTAATTCCTTAGTCCTATATGAATAGGATAATTATAAGGAGATAAATGTGGAAAGAGATACAGATAACTGAGCAGAGATAGAGGAAAAGATTCTGATGGACAAGACACCATCACAATCCTAGAGACTGCAGAGCAAGCCAATCACTGCTGACACTTCAATTTCACATTTCTAGCATCAAGACTGTAAGAATAAATTCCTATTGTCTCAGGCAACTAGTCTGAGATACTTTGTTTAAGGCAGACCTGACTGCTCAGGTGAGAATTTTTTCATATGTTTCTTAGCCATATATATTTTCTCTTTGGAAAAAAATGTCTTCTCGTATATTTTGGCCATTTTATAATTGGGCAGTTAATACAATTGTAGTTGAATTGTAGGATTTCTTTATATATGCTGGATATAATTCTGTTGTTTCCAAATATTTTACAAATGCTTTTTCCCATTGAATTGGCTGCATCTTGACCTTTTTGACAAAGTCCTTTTAAGCACAAATTCTGTGGATTTCCAAATTATCTATTTGTATTTTTATTGCCTATGCTTTGAGTACAACTTCTAGGAAGCTACCTCCTATCACTAGGTCTTGAAAATGTTTCCATATATTATCTTTTAGGGGTTTTATCCTACTCTTTGTTCCACTTTCAGTTAATTTTTTTGTATATGGTATGAATCAGGTTTCTTCTTCCATTCTTTTGCATATGAATATCTTGTTCTCCCAGCCCCACTTGTTGAGAAGACTGCTCTGTCCCAGTGCAAAGACTTGAAGCCTTATCAAAAATTAGCTGACCGAAGATCTGTGTGTCTATTTCCAAATTCTTGTTTCTATTCCATTGATCAATATATCTCTCTTTGTGCAAGTACCATGTTGTTGTGACCACTGTGGCTTTACAGTAGGCTAAAAGTCAGGAAGTTTAAGTCCTTCCACTTCATTCTTTAGGGAAA
This sequence comes from Choloepus didactylus, assembly GCF_015220235.1. Classification (NCBI taxonomy): domain Eukaryota; kingdom Metazoa; phylum Chordata; class Mammalia; order Pilosa; family Megalonychidae; genus Choloepus; species Choloepus didactylus. The sequence goes on along the minus strand of NC_051325.1, from coordinate 2,623,443 downwards.
GATTTGGCAATCCAAGGCCCATTTCCCTTCCAAATAAATTTGCTAACTAATTTTCCAAGTGTGCAAACTAGATTTTTGGAATTTGGAATGGAATTGCACTGAATATGTAGAACTATTTGGGTAGAATTGAAATCTTAATGACATTTAGCCTTCCTATACATGAACATGGAATATCTTTCCACCTAATTAGGCTCTATATCATTTCTTTCTGTGATTTTTTAAATTATTCTCTGTAGAGTTCTTTTACATCCTTGGTTGTGTTTATTCCTATATACTTGAATTTTTTGTTTGCCATATTGAATAGTATTTTTTTTCTTGCTTGCATCTTCAGTTAGGCCATTGCTAGTATATAGGAACAGTACTGATTTTGGGGCATTAAACTTGTGTCCTGCCACTCTGCTGAATCTGTATGTTTGCTCAGATAGGTTTGTCATCCAAATATAAGTTTATATCATCTGCAAATAATGACAGTTTTACCTCTTCCTTTCCAATTTGGTTGCCCTTAATTTCTATGCCTCACTGAATTACTCTGGCTAGAGCTTCTAATACAATGCTGAATAATAACAGTAAGAGGGGACATTCTTCTCTCATTCCCAGTCTTAGTGGGAAGGCTTTCAGTCTATCACTGTTTAGTACTGTACTGGCTGTAAATTTTTCATTTATGGATTTTATCATATTGAGGAAGTTTCCTTGAATGGTGTAATTCTTGGTTTTTGATATGCCAGTATCTTATGAGAATTTTTGCATCTCCATTCACTAGAGAGATTGACCCATAGTTTTGCTTTCTTGTAGTAACTTTATCTGGTTTTCATTTTAGAGTGATATTAACCTCATAAGATGAGTTATGTAGTGTTCACCTTTCTGCCATTGAAAGAGTATGACCTAGAATATTGCCAGTTCTTTTTGAAAAGTTTGGTAAGATAACCCTGTCAACCCATGTGGTCCTAGGTATTTTTTGGTAGGAATATTTTTGATGAAAAGTTGGATCTCTTTACTTCTGATTCATATGCTGAATTTCCTTATTAGTCTCATGTCTCATTATAGGCCCTGTGTCTGGTTGTTCTGTCTATTGAAGAGAGTGCTGTATGGAATGTCCCACCTTTATTGTAGAAGTGATATTGCTTCCTTCCGTTTTGCCAATATTTGTCTCATGTACTTAACAGCACTTTCTTTGGTTGCATAAACATATATGATAGTTATTTCTTTTTTCTAAATTGTCTCTTTTATTAAAAAATAGGGTCCTCCATTGTCTTTTATGATATCTTTGAATTTTATGTCTATTTTCTCTGTTAATGGTATTGCTACCCATGCTTACTTTTGGCTTCAGCTTGCATGAACTCTTTTTTTTTTTCCCCATTCTTTCACTTTCAGTTGCTTTGTGTCACTGGCTTTAAGATGACACAAACTTGTCAACACCATATTGAGGGATACTAGTTTTTAATCTATTATGCCAATCTTTATCTTTTAATTGAGGAGTTTAATCTATTCACATCCAATATTATTATGGTGAAAGCAGTTCTTGAAGCAACCATCTGATATTTTGTTTTTTCAAGGGTTACTGTGCAGCATTTTTATTCAACCACTTTATTTGAAAATCCAGTTATTGTATTAGCATAGTTCTTTTCTTGCACAGGTAAGTGAAGACACCTAGATTTGCCATGACACCTGCTAAGGTGACCACAGAAACAATTTTTTTTGAAAGCTATGTGTTTGGCAGTCCCATGTCATTTAGAGTTCTCAGGCCCTATGAGTGTGCAACCATCTTCCATCAAGAGGTGTTGTGGTGGGAGGGAGACTGTTGTGTTCCCATCTATCATACACCCTGTGGCTCACCTTGCATTACCTGACACAGGTCAGGCCAGAGGACACAGAGTGGAAGTAGGAACAAGGTGGTTGCAGATTAAGGCACTGCAGAGGAAGTAGACCAGGCCAGAGAACACTTGAGTCCCTGGTAAAAATACAGATTGGAGTAGGAGGATGCATGCAAATTGAACAACACTAATAATGATTACAAGCCTAAGCAGAAATGCCTACCATGTTCCAAAAATAAATATATTGTTAGGATTACAATTTAGCTTCTCAGTACCCATTTTGTGAACCCTTATCTCTCACCATCATGATTGCAAAAGGATCACCTGTTCTGTTCTTGCCCCAACTTGTCGCATCTGTGTGACAAGGGAAGATCAACCCCCTACCTGTTTGGACTCATGGACAACACCTGCCTATTCATATATTTTTGAGTTCTTTTTCTTTAAATGATTCATGGTCTCAGAACACTATCCTTGGGAAATATTCATTTTGCCTGAATTTCATGTTACTGTTATACAGGGTTTCACTGTACTCATGTTTTTATTCTCTAGCCTCTCTTCTATGCCCATTATCAAAATTAGGAAAATTGAATAATCATGTTCACACCTTGGTAATTGTCAATGAGATGGTACTTTAAGGTTTATGCAAAATTATTTTTAGTTCTTGGTAAATGTCTTATTGATAATATGGATAGAAATCCTTAGATGAAATAAGAGAATGAAAAATATATCAGTACTGTACTAAAAAGAATTGCTTTATTTTGTCCACAGAATATAAAACAAAATAATTCAAATAACCATCTGCATAGGAACTGATTCATATCAGTTCATAAGTTATAACTGTCAGCCTAATTATGCAATCTCATTTTCCAAATCTGGGTCTTTGTGAGCATGTGACATGGTTCCAGCAGGGAGGCAGGAGAGATCACATCTCAAGGCACTTACAGACCTCCAAATGGACACTCTAGTAGAAATGCCAATCCTTCCCAGCCCCTCTTCATATCTACAGATTGTCCTTGTGTTGCTGTCACCATGACCACAGGTGATTGTCATCAACTGGAGGATAAATCTGCCATGCCAGATGTATCATTATGGAAACATATGAAGAATTAATTTACAAGTATATGTCCCATTGGTTTAATCAAGCCTGGAACCCATCACATCTTCACTTCTTGTTCATGAGTTCATAAACATCCTCATTGTTTAAGCAGTCTTTGTTGCCTTTTAATTGTTTCATGCTGAAAGAATCATACATATTAATGAATAGGTTTTGAGGTATAACTTAAATGATTTACAAATCAGAGGTCAAAATGAGGATATGGTCAGCATAGGACATATGCTGACATGTACAAGACATGATTAAATCACAAGATTGTGCTCAGAAGGAAGATGACTGGTCAGGGACACCAGGGGGCTGGAGCTGCTTTAAATGATGGTTGACCTGTTCTGACATTTTGTAGATTATAGCAGAATGGATATTGCTATCTGGGTAAAAGGAGACATGGGAGGTACAACATGAATACATTGACAGAGAGGTAAGGTAGCAGGATAATTTATTCCTAGAGATTATAGGAATGGAATGTTCACTACAAACATTAGGAATATAAGTGGAAAGACAGAACATGAACCTTCTGGAGAACAGGGGTATGGGAGGTATTTCATTAATGTAGGGGCATGTGAGTGAGACAGAAGGACCTAAATACTTAGGGAAAATGGGTTATGAGAAGTACATCAGTAGCATGGGGAAAACTGCATGAGGCAACATGGTCAGTCACATAGAAAAGAAGGTAATGTGAAGTACCTCACCATCAAGTGGAAAAAGGGATGAGAAGACAGAAATAGACATTCCTTTAGAGCAGAGTGTATAGAAGTTATGTCATATCACAGCAAGGAACAAGTGTGTGGGTCTGTGTTGCAAGGTGAGCAGGACAGAAACTGGGCACTGAAGTGGCAAAAAGCAATGCCAAACTTGTGAATAATGGAGAAAATTAGGAGTCAATTTACAAATTATGACATCATTAGGGGAAACTAAGAAAGAAGTGGTGAGATAATAATGGATTCCAAGAAAGATCTTTCTTTCATGGAACTGTCCAGGAACACACCCTAGATTATGAAGTTATTGAACAATCATTTGGTTCATCATTGAGGAACAATGAGGAAATTAACTATTCCACTTTGTTCTGCAGCAGGGGCAAAGAGAATGTCATTTCCTTGGAAGAAACTGGACACACATTATTTATGGAAATGGAAAGAAAACTGAGCATAGATGTGAAGTGTCTATGAAGAATGAAAATCATCAGGATGTCTTCCCAAAAGTTCAAATAAAGATAGTTGTTTTTTTGGTGGCAGGGCAGAGTGTATTGGCTTGGGCTAAAGGAAACAGAGCATTGAGAGTTATAGGATGCAGGAGCCTCTCTTAGGGGGTATGCCGGCTTACAAGATTGCCAAGAAAATGGTTCCTCAGCAGTGGAATCATGTGTGATCAGTTTTCTCAGCATTGTCCATATATTTTGTGGATATTACTGGCTCCTTATTATTCATTTCAAATTGTCCTGTGGTGTAAAGATGGAGTTAATTTCACATCTAAGAGATACCTGGTGTAGGGAGGTAGAAGCAGTGATACCACACAGACTTTAAAATATATGGATCTCTCTTGGAGAGAGGAACTGTGTTGTCACAAGGATGTCCCAGCAGCAGAAGTTCGATGAGGGTCAGGCAGTTCTCTGGTGGACCAGGATGAAACTGACCTTTCAGTATATAATGAACTCATCAATTTTCCAACACTCTCTTTCAGATTTAGACTGGGGACACGGATGGAACATTACCAGCACCATATCTGTCTGACAGACTCATAGCCCTCCAATCCCATACCTCGAGTCTCAGCACACAAAGACTTGTCCAGTTGGCCAGTGGCTCATTGATCCCCCATGGTATTGAGGACACCAGTCAGAAGTTTCCCAAAATTAAACAGAGAAGAAAAATTGTGTCAGTTTATAAGTCCTCCTTGTACCAAGGAAAAGGATATGGAGAAAAATGTAGAGAGTTTATCCAGTTGCATTTTGTGAAGTCATCATCCACCATTTAACATTACACTGTTTACTCTTACAAGGTAATATATAGTTTGTGTAAATGTGTGTGAATGATGGTGAAATTTCCTATATTCTAAGATTTACCCTAAGATAAAAGTCTTCTTGGATTAGGTGTTCAATGCCCACACCATGAGTAAAATCTACTTGACAACAAAAGGGAAGGCTACTTCTGATGGCAAAGCAAAATGAGACTTTTCTCTCAGAACAGGCCTCTCAGAAGAGAATTTTGAAGACACTGAATTTGCCAGAGAAATCACAAAGTGACTCATCATTCCTTGATTAGTGTTCTTACCATTTTAGTGAATATATACCCAAATTAGGCAAGACTTTGTTCAAATTCTGTATGCAAACCTAAGGTTAATATGTAAGGATGTTTCCTCTCATTACAACAAACATTTTCCCATTGAGAGACTTTAGTAGAAGGCAGAGAACCATAAATCTAGAGAGGAATCCCCAGCTACTGACAGGAAACCAACCATCAGCTTCGCATCTGCACCTGCACCTGGAGCTGGACCCTGTGCTCCATGGTTCCTAATCCCCACCCCCCCTGCAGGCCAGTACCCTCCCAACACCCTGAAGGGAATGCTTGCTTCTGGCTTCCCAATGTCTCTTGCTCACTGTTTCATACAGTAATTCAAGCCTGTAACCTGGGCACTATTGTACGTGTATTTACAGATAAAATGTGTTCCTGTTTTCTTCCCAGATAGTGGATCAGCACTTTATGGAATCTGTAGCTCTTAGTACCTAATTCAGTTTCCAAAACCCCAACACATTTCAGCCACTTTCTGGATGCCTGGCAGAACCAATCCATCCAGTAGTTATTGAATTTGAATCCAGAGCTGCACATGAGAATGTCAGAGACACTGCAGGCTGTAATAAATCTCACCCAGGTTCCACCAACTGCTCCTCACAATGGACCCTTGTGAGCACAAAGACATCCTGGTCAGGAAAACTGTTGCAATTATCCAAATTTGTCTCAGTTCTCTGCATTCACACCCATTTATATGCTCAATATTGTATGTTCTCCAGAAAACGACTATTTTTAAAATTGTGGAATATAACATATATAAAACAAAGTGATAACTTTCCAAGTGTAATTTAACAACTAGTTAGCAAATATCAAGAAATGTTATGGATTACAGTTCCACACTTTCTGTTATTTCATTTTTGTGAGATGTAGCATATATACAAAATTTCAAACTATGATTTAACCAGTTGCTGTACAGAAATAACAAACATTACCATTGGTAACATTTCTATTGTCTCAGTTTCTTCACTTTAGCTATTCTAATATCCTAACAAAAAAAAAAAAAGAAAGAAAATAATGTAGAGATTAAACATTGAAAATTCTTTTTTTTTTTTAAATTGCTATTGTCCATTGCTACCCGTTCCTCTAGTGTAATCACTTTCCTTATCCTCAGGGATCTTTAGGCAATGTATATCTTATGTTTTTCATGTTGAAAATGGGTTTCAACAATATGGAAAAAAGGAATGCATCTGGTTGATATTCTTGAAGAGGCTTTTGCTGCTGATTTTGGGTATTTAGCTGACATAGGAACAATCTGGAAGATTTAAGTTTCTGTAGAATAAACTTAGTGGGTGAAATTTTTATAGAAACTAATATAGGGGCATGGCTATTCCTTAGGGATTTCAGGACTCTGTTGACTTGAGCTTATCATACTTGGCCATTTGGCATATCTATCTGAAGTTTGCATAAGAGTAACTGCCACAACAGTCTCTAAACTCTATTGGAAATCTCTTAGCCACTGAAACCTTATTTTGTAGACTTTCTCTTCCCTTTCTTTGACAAAAAAAAGCAGTCTCCCTTTAAAACAGCAATAAAAGCTCATCAAAAACTCCATGGTGAATTGCCTGTGTTCTATCTCATTCACTAAGTATGTTGACCTGGGAAATAATGCTGGGCCTCTCTCCCAGGGCTGCAGGGTCTGGTTGTGGATGTTTTTCTGCAGCAGAGTGAGGTGCCCTATTTGAATTTTGTCATATAATTCAATAAGTTCTGGGGTTAGTGGCCTTCAGAAAGGACAGTGACCAGAGCAGATTTGAGTGACTTGATGGACAAAAGTTGTAATGATAGCTTTTGTGCGACCATGAATTCTTATTTTGTGATTTTTCTGGGTTATCAACATAGCAGCTATCATTGCACTTCATTATTGTATATCCATAATATTTTTAATGTATAAGGGTTTTGGTTTCTCAGTATGCTCTCTAATTACAGACATTAATTTTTAGATAACAGTTAACAAAAGATAAATTAACAATTAGATAAAAACAATTAACAAAAGAATAAAAAGAATAAGAGAGAGGGTGAGTAGTTGTATGTAGTAGTGGTTTTAATTTTTGTTTACCTAAAAATCTTTAGCAAATCTTATAATGCTTATTACACATTTGTGTATTTCTCTTGGCAAAATGTCTAGTCATATATTTTGTCAGCTCTTCTTATTATTAAACTATGAGTCTTCTGTATGTATTCTCAACATAAGAACATTATTAGTTCTATGATTAGTGAATAATATTTTACAACCTTTGGATTTACTTTAATTTTATTAATAATATCATTTGATACATAATTTGCCTTAATTTTGACAAGGTCTTAATAAAGAGTATCTTTCAAAATATGATTTAACAAGTTGTTATACATAAATTTCCATAGTTGTTATGAGTTAGAATACCACAATTTCAGTTATTTACTTATTGGGAAATATATATTTACAAAAACGATAGCTTTGAAATTACAATATAACCAGTAACTCAGAACAAAGTTCAGAGGATGCTATGGGTTTGAGTTTAACCATTTCAACTCTTTCCTTCTACCTAAAATCCCAGCAATGATGAAAAAGAAAATTGTATAGAGACACAGTATTCATAATCCTTTCCATTATGTCTGTTGCTGCTCCTTCCTCCAGTTTATGTCCTTCATGTAAGTCTAGGCAGTGACCATCCACACTTGTTCATGTTGTAAAGGGGTGTTGATTTATGAGAAAAGGGGACACATCTCGTTGATGCTCATGAAGAGGATATTGCATCTGGGTTTTGGGAATTACCTGGCATAGGAGTTCCTTGAAGAATTTATATTTCTGAAGAATAAACTTAGTGAAACTTTTATGGAGTGTCAGATAGGGATTGGTTTATTCTTTCAGCTTTTCAGGACTGCTGCTAACTTTGGCTTATCATATTGTTGTCATTTGGCATATCTAGGTGAAGCTAACATAGAAGTAAGCTCCAGGACAGCCACATGAATCTACTTGAATTCTCTTGGCCAATGAAACCTTATTTTCTTGCCTTTCTCCCCCCCCCATTGATAAAAAAAGCATTTTCAATCCCTTGATGCATGGGTCAGACTCATTCCTGGAATCCATGTCACATGTTGCCAGGAATTCTCATTCTTCTGGAGGGTTCTGTCCCACTTTGGAGGAAGAATGATGGATTTATTTGCAGAATTAGGCTTACAGATAGAAATTTCACATTTGACCAAAAAACAGTTTCTCTGGAGTTGATTCCTAGGCATAATTATACATGGGTGTAGCCTCCCTTTTGCAACAATAGATATCACCCAAACAAGCCTCAAGTTTGAAGGGTTGACTTATAAAGTAAGGGGTACCTAAGTTCACGTAGCATACATTATGTCCACAATACTTTATCACAAACTGTGGTTTGATTTTTCATGTTCTGAACATGATCTTTAACCAAGAGGAAAGTTTTTATTTATAACAAATTTGAATCTACCTTTGAGTTGAAGAAGAAGAGAGGTTATCAGTTGGGAGAACTCTGTAGTGGACCAGCTTGTCCTCTCACCTCCCCCTCACTTGAACTCACACACCATGGAAGGAACACTGAACCAGCAGTTGGGATTCCCTTCACCTCCTCACCAGGACACAGATTGTAAAATGAGACAGAATCACATGATTTGGAGTTCAGGGGGATAGGGGAGGACATTTCAAGGACCATATAAATGAAAGACTAAGAGTCTGAGAAATCATAGGCAGGGAATATTTATAACCCTGGGCCTGAAAGCCCTTCTCCCAACCTTGGAGAACATAGTAAATTATGGCCCAGTATTAGCCTGGGGGATGGCTGAAATCTATGGCAGCTGTGAGAGTCCTCTTCTGCAGTGACAGTGAGGGTCACAGCCCCACATTGAGTCAGACTTTGCCTAGGAAAATGAGGGCAGAGGATCCTCACAGCTTAAGCCTTGCTGATTCAGACAGGGACTCCAGCCAGAGTCAACCTGGCTCCAAGAGTTCATTTGAGCCCCCAAACACTGCCCCAGCCAGAGTCAGACAGGCTCCAAAGGTAATTCAGCCACACCAGGCCCATCTTAGCTGGGCCCCAAGAGGTTAATCCAGCATCAGCTGGTCTGACAAAGCCACAGATCCACCCTTCTGAGGATGGTTATGTCACTGAAGAGCATCATCAGCTGTACAGACTAGAAAGTGTGAGGGAATTTTAAGACTTCTCACAACCTCTCCATATCTTATTGCAAGCCAACTTGAGCTGGTCCACACAACCTACAGAGGAAGTTTAAGATGACAATTAAGGAGGACCCAATGGTTGATGCAATATCCTAAAAGAAACCAAGGGCTTGCTATGCAGTGGAAAACAGAGCAACACTGGGAGCCAGCAGACTCTGTTTAAAGACACAGTTTTGCCAAGTGCCTAACTCCAAGAGGCTTGCTGCTGTGGGTGTCTGGATTTGGGTGAAGACTAATGATTGGAGCTAATCTGAGAAATGGACAGAGATATAAACTTATAGGTAGGGGAAGAACAAGAAAAGCAAAAGATAAAAATTTCTGATCAAACAAAAACTATGTTAGAATTCTAGAATAAGTTGAACTGAATGCCAAAGAATGGATAGTGAAAAAAGTCAACCAAGAAAAACCTAGGTAAAATGATGAAAATGGCCTCTACAATGTACTAATGAAGGATTCTAGAGGCCTAGACACCAACAAAAATTATGAGTCACTTGAGTAAAACCAAAATATGGCCAAGTCAAAGGAACAAACTAATAGTTTGAATGAGTTCCATTAGACAAAACAATGAACTAAAGATGTTCAAATACACAGGCTGTCCCCATTCAAAATTAAATCAATGAGTTGAGGAAAGATGTTGCAAAAGGGATGAAGGACATAAAGAAGACATTGCGTGAACATAAGGAAGAACTCAACTGTTTAAATAAACAAATGGCAGAATTTATCAGAAGGAAATGCAGAATAGAAGAGAGGAAAAACACAATGGAGACTTACAACAACTGATTTGAATAGGGAGAAGAAAGGGATAGTGAACAAGAAGATGACAGGAAATCTGAAATTCTACACACAGAGGAACAGATAGGGGAAAGATGAAAATAAATGAGCAGGGTCTAAGGGAATTGAATAACCACATGAATCACACAAATATTCATCTGATGTGTGTCCCTGAAGGAGAAGTGAAGAGAAAAAGGGCAGAAAGAATAATGGAGGAAATCATCACTGAAAATGTCCCAACTCTTAGTAAAGACATAAAGTTCCAGGACCAAGAAGGGCGGAAACCACAAACAGAATAGACTGACATTGACCTGTTCTAAGGTACTTAGTAATCAGATTGTCAAATGTCAAACAAAAGAGATAATTCTGAAAGCAGCAAGGCTAATGTGATCATTCTCAGCAGGAAACAGGGAGATGAGGATACAGTGGGGTAATATATTTAAGATACTGAAAGAAAAAAAAACTGTCAATGAATAATTCTATATAGGGCAAAACAGCCCTTCAAAATGAGGGATAGTTTTAAATATTGTCAGTTAAACAGACTCTGAGAGAGTTTGTGAAAAAGAGACATGCTCAACCAGAAATGTCAATGTGTATGATATGGCTGATAGGAAAATACAAGAGAAAGAGTTTTGAAGAACAGTGCAGAAATGAAGACTCTCGGATGGTGAAAGGGAAGTTTGGGGAAAAATGAGATATGGCATATAAACTGTAAAAACAAAAAGGTAGAAGAATGTACTCTCCTTACAGTAAAAATATTAAATGTTAATGGATTAATCCCCCCAATAAGACTTAGAGTGGCAGAATGGATTATAAAACAGGACACACCTATATGCTTCCTACACGAGACTCACAATATACATAAAGACAAAAATAGATTAAAAGTGAAAGGTCAGTAAAAGATGTTTCATGCAACAAAAAACAGAAAATAGTGGGGTAGCTACACTAGTGTCAGAAAAATAAGACTTCAAATATAAAACAAATTAAAGAGACAAAGTAGTACACTATATAATAATAAAAGCAAGACTTCATCAAGAAGTCAAAAGAAACAAGTGGAGCCCAAGCACCACAAAATACATTAGGCACACACTGACAACACTTTAGGGAGAAAGAGACACTTCTACAATAATAGTTGGAGATTTCAATACACTAATCTCATCAATGGATAGAACATCAAAAGAGAGGATCAATACAGAAAAACAGAAGGCAAATAGTATGTTAAATGAACAAGACAAAAGATATTTATAGAACTGTACACCCCCCCAACAGCAGGATACACTTTTGAGGGTTGTTGGGCAAAATGAAACATGAAGTGGGTCAATTCATCTTGACATCTGGAATGTTAAATACACTGGTCACAGAAGTTTGTGGAGTTGTTCAGGTTGACCACAAATGAGAACGGGTTTAAGAATGAATCAAACATGCAAAACCTGGAGACATGCACTGCACTCAATTCTCTCAAAACTCTATGAAGGCAAATATGCAGGTTGTAAATGGAAGGGCAGTGGGATGTAGCACTTTCCAATTCATTCTCCAGGGAGGGTTGCTAGTGAAGTCATCCAGGTTCCCTGGTACAAGAAAGTGTAGGTGAGGGTGCTGACCAATGCTTGCTCTGGGCTGTTGCAGGTCACTTGGCCCTGGGGCCTTCCTTTGCTAATTTTCATTTGAACAAAGGCTTTTGGCAGGGAAAACCTTCCAAATAATCTTCCAATTAAATAATTACTTTGCTTTGATGGAAGAGAGGAACACAAGGATCATTGAGACCAGAAAATTGTTTGGTCTTTTTTTTGTTATTCAACACCAGAAACCCCAGAATTCCTCCACTAGTTTGTTCACTTTATATGAAGAGCAAAGTAGGCTGACATATAGATATAGGTGAATACAATGGTGGTAATTAACTATTTGGCTAGTTGTTCAGGGACCTGGGAGCAGCAATTCTGGATTATCACTTAAACAGGAAAAGCTAAACAAGTCTGCCTCCCATTAATATCAGTCAGGGAAGTTCCACTGCAGAATTGGTGTAAAGGGATGCACAGGATGCTCAATTGATATCACACAGCAGTCATTCTTAGCAGCATCAGGGGCTTCAAGGGTGGGTCCTTGAGAGACCACTGAAGGTATCAGGGAAGTGGCAATGCATCAGCTGCTTATGGGTTTTCAGGACAGTGTATATCCTGAAATTCAGCAGATTTTAAAACGCCATGGACATGAGATGTAGGTGGGATAGGGTGAAAAAAATGGCTCTGTGTATTTTTTCTGATGTAAATTTCTCAATAATTTTCTTACATCTGAACCCTGAATTCTTCATTATTTTTCCAGATCTGCTCAATGCTTTTAATATGATTCTCCATTGACACCGGCTTCCATTTATTGAGTCTTTACTCATTATAAAAAGACAAGCTACATTTAGTGAGCACTTTCACTGAATCAGTCAAAATACTGTGACTGCTTGATAATACCACTTTCAATACTTCCACTAGCACTTTAAAAATTTTTATATTGATATATGAATATTAGAAAATTCCCAACAGTTTTAGAAAAACTTCAAAGGTCACAAGTCAAGCAAGCAGAGAGTCAACATTAGGGCATCTTTTTTTCCCCTCATGCAGAAGGCAATTTTCCAACTACATCACTGACACTTCAACCATCTATGTTGCCCATACTGATCCTGATGTGAATATTGTCATGGCCAGGCCAAGGCTAAGGCACAATAAGGAAGCAGACTTAAGAAAGGGGGTAATGGATATGAATGTGTTTTGTTGTGATTGAAAAGGTTGGCTCTCCATGTCCCCATGAGTCCAGGCAAATGTGTCCCTGAGGAGCAGAGCCAAGGACTGGAGAAAACCAGGCAGACGCTATTGCTCAACTCTATTTTTTTGTGAATTATCCATCCAAGCAGTCACCATAAACACCTCTGAGTCTGCCAACTCCCAGGGAGTAGGCTGCAATGAATGGGTAATGGTTATTGCAGTGGATCATCATGGAATAAAAACTGTGCCAGTATATCCAGGGACACATATCCATCACCTGTGCCATATCCAAGAAAGATGTCTCTGAAAATGAGCTTCACAATGATGCAGAACATGGCCATTCATTACTGTGTAGGAGACACCCAGTAAGAGAAAGGCAGTGTGAACCCAGACACAAAATTCCCTTGCAGGTTGGCAGGAGTAGTATGGGCTGCAGGGGGCACCTATGACCCACGAAGCAAATGAAGCAGGTGCAGGTCAGACCTGGAAAGGGGCTTCATGGTGAAGTCAGGGGTTTTGTCTCCTCTGCTAGCTCTCATATGCACACAGGACACAACTTTTTTCTTTGTAGCTCTAATTCCACACATACTCGAAATAGTCTACAAGGCAGAAGTGGCATTGTCTGTTTCCAGTTGTGAATTATATTCAGTAAAGGATTATTCCCTCAATGACTACATTTTAACAAATTTTAACAAAAGACAGAGCAATGAGAAAGCTGTTTCCAAATAGAAGTGTAGTCCCCAAATCATTTTGAGGCATGCTTGACTTCCCAGGATGTGCTGGAATGTGTGGAACAAGCACACATCTGTAAGTCTGGCTTCCCTATGAGGATCATCATGTAAGGTCTACCTTCAGAAGCCTGTGGCTGTGTGGAGAGTATTAAGCATTTGTCATGATTTTTATGCTGACCCACCTATTGTTCTGAAAATAAATATTGGGAGCTTTATACTATATTTATATGAAGTATTTGATTATTTTAGGAGAAAATAATATACTAATAAATATTTGGCCCATGTGTGGAATATTAAGAGAGTGTCTAAAATAAATATGAATGGCATCAGGAATTCACTTTGTATGAAAACAGTTTATATTGTGATACTGTCTTTTAACATTTATATACATATATATACATACATATAAATATATATATATATTTTGAAAACCTGACTGTATTTCTGTGTCCATGTATGTGTGAAAAAAGGGTGGCTTTTACCCTATGGAATTCCCATAGGGTCATATTTTATAGATGTCACAAAATAAGTGTAGGGGCCTGTTCCTCAATCTCACATTTAACCCATTTTTAACACAGATGGAGGGAGCAGAGTGAGGCACTTGTGATGCAGTCATGTCTCTACCAGGTTTTCCCACATGCTTGTTTTTCCCCTAAAGTCAGGGTCTCTACAGGATGGTGGGTGTGTGCAATTTTGTCCTGGTATTCACAGAAAAGTAATAGAAGTGAGAGAAATAACGGCAAATGCAAGCTTTGTAACACTATCAGACAAATTCCAAATAGGAGAAATATCTACAAATTACATTTGAATTAACATTATATAAAATGCATATTTTTATATGTATGTATTTATACACACACATAGTGAGTAACAATAACAATATGTTCAGTGGATACATCACAGCACTGGTTAGAAAAGATATAAAAACTGTTCCCTCTGGGTAACATATATTGAAGCAAGAAGTTGGAACCCCAGGCAAGGCCAGGAAACTCCTCCCATGCCCCTCTCTGCACCTGCCCTGGGGACAGCCTCTGTGTGCCACCTGGTGGTAAATAGAGTCCCCTGCAGCCCAGCCCCCACCTGTGCCCTGCAGGGGAGGTTTGTGTCTGGGCTCACCCTGACTTCCCTTCTCTGTGTATCTTGCACAGTAATATGTGAGTCTTCAGTTCTCAGGTTGCTCAGCTTTAAATAAACCTCATTCTTGGAGGTGTCCCTGGTGATGCTGAGTTATAACTGAAGTGTTAGATTATAGTATCTGCTTCCACCCCTCCATATTCCACCAACCCAATCCAGCCCATTTCCTGGAGCCTGCTGGATCCATTGCACACCATAGGTGGTTAAAGAGAATCCAGAGACAGAGCAGGTGATGGACAAGTTCTGTGAGGGCTTCACCATGCCTAGTCCTGACTCTTGTAGTTGCTCCTGGGACAGGACACCTGAGAGAATTCAGAACCACAATGAGTCATGTGTTTAGATGCATCATCTTCATTATGCATATCATAAATTGTAGACAAAGCACTAAAACATTTTAAATAGTAGAATACATTATACACTAAGAGAGAACAAAAAAGAGATAAATGACCTAGGAATGCTATGCACCACCCTCCTCACACTTGAGACCTGTCCCAAGCCCCTGCTCAAGGTAGGCTTTTTAATCAGCACTGCAAGAATGTATAGCAAAGATGCAACTTGTTCTTTAAAATCCAGTAAGTGAGGGCCTCACAGAAGAAGCTTGACTTCCCTTGGGAACTGCTCCTAGGAAAGGAGATGAAGCCCAAGACCCTGACAAGGAGACCCTTCCCAGCCTTCCTCTACATCTGCAATGGGGTGACACTGCATTAACCCCCTCGGCCCACCCTCCAGGCCTGACAGTGCTTCCTCTTGCTCAGTACTCAGAGCATGCAAATAACTGGTGTCCTGGTAACCAGGGATGTTCAGGGACAAAGTCCACTGGGTCTGACACAGAAGTGAATAATAGAACTGTCAAGGAGTTACACAATATGTCTCAAACCATTTCTTGATATTTTATTTTGATTTATGACACTGATATTCTTATAGGAATTAGACTTAATTAACTAGAAGAAACTGATACGCCATAATTTTTAAAGCTGAGATTTTTTCCCCAGCATTTCTTAGAAAGTTTTGAATCCTTCATTTTACAGATTATCTGGACGGGACCATGGGTGGAGTTGGAGTACAGGGGGAGGGAGATGCAGTGGATAGCTCTTTGACAACTGCTGCAGTCTCTTGTGCCTTTATTTTCATAGTTCCATTTTTACTCTGAATGAGCCAAAAGTATAGATAAATATACAGCTTAGTAAATGAATAAAAGCTTTTCAAAGGTGTATCTTCCACAAGGTCAGGAAACAGAATTTGGCCCTAATCTCCAGGAGTCCCCAAGTGCCTCATCTCCATCACAGCTCCTCCTCCCTGGAGCTGCAGCCACATGCTTTATGCTTTATGTTTCATCTCCATGGTGCATCTGTAGACATGAAAGTTCTGTATTTCTTTATTTTTTCTGCCTTTTGAGAATATTGAATCTCCATGTGCACAGTCCTAACTTTTCAATAAACCCTGCCTGTTTTCAAAATGTCTAGGGTCTTATCCAGATCTATTAATAATAATAGATATTGTAAATTTCCTCTGTGTCAGACAGTGTCAAGCATGAATTAATCCTTAACACAAACTCACACTCATCCTCAAGATCTGACAGATTCATCATTTCCTACTTATCTTTTGTCTGCATTTCCCACTTCTGAGGAAGCATAGGGTTGGCTTCAAGGTTTCTGAGATTGTCCTCTTGACTGGATTTCAAATTGTTTCCTAAACCTTCAGCCTCACTCTAAAGAGATCTACTTGTCCACCCCTATTTGTCCAGCTGTATTCATCAGTCCAGCAGTAGCTATTATAAAAACCCCAAATCTCAGTGGAATAGAAATAAAAAATGAAAGGTCAATAGCTTTCCCACCTTTGAGTTTAAGTGTTCTGGAGGAAAGTCTTAGTAAGGAGTGATATCTGGTTCATGCCAATACTCAGAAGCACAGACACCCACAACATTGTAACACAGCATCCTCAACAGGGGAAAGGAAATGTAGGTGTAGAATGGGAGAGAACTTGGGGTTCCATGTGGGCTGTGCATACTTTGTTAGGCATGCAAGCAGCATAGTTTGTAGCTGAGCACTTTCCATTTGGCATAGTAGATCATATGACTCTTCCTGATAGTGGTATCAGTGGCTGGAATATATGTTACCTGGGATCCCAGGAGAGAGGGAAACAGGTTTGTGTGTGAAGAGGATGAATCTACACACAAAGCTAGTGTCATCCCCCCAGCCCCACAATCAAACTCTCTCACTCATATACACAAACACAAACACACATAGACAGTATCTGTTTTTTTTTTTGGAATTACTAACCAGATGTTTGAAAATGTCTTTCATATGATATTGTACTTAAGGGCAAGGGGTTTGGGCAATGAGATGTCCAGTGTTCAGTACAGAGGGCTGCACTTTTTTTGTGTGAATCATTTTCAGTTGGGTATGGAATGTAGAACAACATGAGGGGAAGTTTCCTGTGAAATTGAGGAATAAAAAAGCACTGCTTGTGTCTAATGCAGTAAAAGGCTTGTGAAAAACTGGCAGGCAGTGCAATCATCCAAAACCTGACAAACATGAGAGAGTCTGGACGTCATAGCTGGCCAAAGTTGCTGTGAACATCAGGTGCAGGAGGAAGGGGACGATGGGGTGAGGAGAGCAGCTAGAAACATGGAGCTCATTTGGAAAGCAGACCACAATATTATGGTAACAGGATTGGCAGAAGAGCCCTCCTGGCTCTGGGGAAAGGAAGAGATGGCCAAGCATGGAGCCAAGGGGATACTCCCTTGGCAGAGTGGGGGATGAAAGTCCTGTGGAGAGAACAGTAGGCAGCCAGAACTAGGGGTCAACACAACTCTCATGCTTCCAGGCACCAACACCGGTGGTGACATGACAGAGAAGGCAGAGGCAGTGGCCATGCCCAAGCACTGGGGTGGGACTTGGAGGGGAGGGGAGCTCAGGTGTGCAGACTCAGGACAGAGAGGAAGAGAGACAAGTCAGGACTCTCCAGAGGGTTTCTGTAGGAGCAGGCTCAGAAGTGAGGTCTCACAACCTTGTGCCTGGTTGTCTATCGATACATCAGAGAAGATTAATAGATTCTTCCCCAACTGACAGAAATCACAGGATCACAGAATGAGAAAAAAAATGCAGGAGCTCCTGGAGATGAAGTTCTGGATTCTGGCATTAGCCCCTCCTCCCCTCACCCTGACCCTGCCTATCCTCTTTCCCATGTAGCTTGGAAGAGGGAAGGGCCTCAGAACAGTTATGAGTGTCTTTGTGGAGTTGAGTGACAATGATGCCATTTGGGAAATACGATCTCTTGTTATGTGATTGTGCTGTAGTAAAATTTTAGTACATGTGATCTTCTTTCATGTTTACATATGTACAGAATCTATGGCAAGGAGATACCATTGTAATCTCCACTTTACAAATGTAAATTTCAACAGAATTGAAGATGGGTTGGACAACATGTCCAAAGGCACACATCTGTGAGAGTGAGCCTGTTGTCTTGCCCATGCTCCTCATCCTTGTACCCCAATGTGCCATTTGTCCAGCTGCAGACCCCAGTGGGGCATTCTTGCTGAGATTTGCAAAAATCCTCTTTGTGCAACCAGGACACTTCATGATTTTGATGAATCCTGTTGTTTACATAAAGAATGCAAAGAAGGCCAGGATTCATGCAGGTGTACATAAGGGAGTCTCTGGAATTTCACAGGTTTTTGTCTCCATATCTCTCCATCCTGTTGATTTATTCATTTGTGTACATGCAGCAGCATTATTAATCTATAATTCACATATGATGTTCTTCACCTATATGTTTATAATTTGTGCACACTGTTAGCATCATTTCAACATAAAGAATTCCAAAAGTATTTAACTGTCCTTCTACATTTCCTAACTCTTGCCTCTTCCCTTCTCTCCAGCCCATGGTTGTTCATTTTATAAGCCTTAAAGAATCAAAAATCATATACCAAAATATTCACAGCTAGTCATATAATTCAATATTTTAAATTATATTCACAAAGAAGAGCCACCAGCACCAGAGTCAAAATTAAATCTTTCATCAATTCTAGCATGTACCATATTAGCTCTATGTATCATCTTTCTATCCTTCCTTCTCCCATCTTGCCCTAATAAACATGTAAGAAACTTTATCTCTTTATAGATTTCAATATGCTTGCCATTCATATGAAAGAAATTACACAATGTGTAGACATTCTTGACAGGCATATTTAAGATTCATAATATATCCAAGATTCATCCTTCAATGTATTAATACTTCATTTTTTAAAATCAATTATTTTGCATTTTCCCAGGTTAATCACATTCATGTTTACAATTGAGGTATAATTACTAAATTTGCAATTTCTAGCTAAAATCACCACCAAATATCATCATATATTCTTCATTACCTGAAATCAAATTCTGTGTTAAGAACATAGTCCCCAATTGCTCATGAATCAGATAACCACTTATTTACTTACTGTATCTATGATTTGCTTACTTTAGGCATTTTATGCAGTTGAAATTATACAATGTTTTTCTTGTGTATTGGCCTAATTTTTCAAAACTCATTTCAAGATTCATCCGTGTTTAGCATATATCAGAACTTCTTCCCTTGTACAAGTGAATAAGGATCCATTGTGTATATATCTCACAGTTTCTTTATCCATTCATCTGTTGATGGACACGGATGTACTTTACATTTTGGGTATTGTGATTAACTCTACTTTGAACACTGGTCTACAAATATATGTTTGAATCCGTGTTTTCAACATTTGGGGTATATATGTATAGAAGTAGCTTAGGAGGGTCATATAATAATTTTTGATTAATCATTTGAATACTTGCAAATCAGGTCATGAAAATTTGCCTCTCTATTTTCCTTGAATAGATTTAGAGATTTCCTGGTTTATTTATGGCTGTGAATCAATTTTATTCTGTGTATAATGCAAAGCACAGGAAAAAATTCCTCTGTATTTATATGTCTATCCAGTTTTTCCAGCAACATTTTTTGAAAAGCATATTTTTATCCATTGAATGTTTTTGGCACCAGTGCCAAAATAGTGGATCATAGGTAAATGGATTCATTTCTGGACTCTGAACTCTATTTAATTGATCTGTATGTCTATCCTTATTTCAGCTACTCATTTCCTTAAAAAAAAAACTTTTGGTTGTAATAAATTTGCAAATGAAAAACCTCCTATTATATCTTTCATTTATATTATGTTTTGGCTATCACTGCTCTGTCACAATATCTGATTAGTAGGGTCAATTTCTTGTTTGCATAAAAAGATCAGCAGAAAATATTGTAAAAATTCTATTGAAATGATAGATCACTTTGGGTGTAGTATCATTTTATTGTTAAATATGCTGTTACATTAACATGAACTATGTTTCCATTCAAGTCATGCCAAAATTAGTTCACCAATGTACTATAGATATCAGAATATAAATTATGTACATTTTATTAAATTTATTCCTAAGTATTTATCATTTTATTCCTTGATGCTCTTTTAAATACTTATTTTAATTTAATTTTTGGAGTTTTCATTGTCAGTGGATAGAAATACAACCAATTTTTGTGCATTAATCTTGATTTCTGAAAACCTGCTATACTCAATTACTATTTCAAATAGATATTTGTGGAATCCTGTGGATTTTCTAAATGTGAGATTATATAAAATTTGAAACAAGATAATGTTACTTCTTATTTGCAATCTGTATTCATCTGATTTCTTTTTCCTCCCTAATTGCACTGACTATAATCTTTAGTACAATGTTGAATACAAGTGGCTACAACTGAATCTCTCTCTTGTTGATCTTTGGGAAAAAAAAAAAAAAAACATTTCAGCATTAAGAATGATGTTAGCTGTCAGTTGTTTTGTAAATGCCCTTTAAAGGGTTGAGAAACTTTCTTTGATTCAAACATTGTTGAGAGCTTTTCTCATAAGAGGATGCTGGATTTAATGGTATTTTACAGTCTAAAGAGATGTGCATGTTATTTTACTTTTTATTCTTTTGATTTAAAGTATTATGTTAATTGATTGATGTGTGATGAATCAACTTTACATCCCTGGGATAAATACCATTTGTCAATAGCACATAATTATTTTATATGGTACTGAATTTTTCTGTCTTGGGTTTTGTTGACTGTTTTGTTCCCATATTCATAGGGAGATATTAGTTTATTGTTTCATTTGTTCAGACGAATTTTTCTGGTTTTACTGTCACCAAATATGGGCCATAGAGAATGAGTTGGGAAGTGTTCACAGTGTTCATTTCTCTTCTATTTTTGCAACAGTTTGTAAAGAATTGTGATTAATTCTTCTTTAATGATAGGTAGACTATTGATGTGAAACTGTATTCACCTTTGCTTTCTTTCTGGGTAGTTGGGATTACTGATATAATCTCCTTGCATATAATATGCTATGTCTAATCAGATTTCTTAATTTGGATTCAGTTTTATTATTTTGTATATATCTAGTAATTTTTCCATTTCATCTAATTTTTCAAATTTTTCATAAAATTATTTAAAGTGTTCTTTGTGCTTATAATCATTGCTATAATGTTTGCAGGAATCCCACCCCCTAACTAGTCATCTTAATAATTCTGATAGTACTGTTATTTAGAATCTGTATTTGAACATGTGTAGTTATTTATTTTAATTTCACTTTTGAGACATTTCATCTGCAGAATTTACATTTGGTACTCTTAAAATATCTATTTCTTTATTTATATTAATTATTGTTACAATGCTACCATTATATCTTCCTTTAATATAATCAAGATTTCCTTTAGATTTGTGGAAAGATTTAAAATTTGCCCACATTATAAATATAATGTTTCCACAATATAAACATAAGGAGAGTTTGACACAAATGTTCCAAAGTATCTAGCAAATGTTCCCTCTGAAATTTGCCTTATAAAAATTTTTATTACAAGTGTCCTGTGGTGATATTTTTTCATGTCTGTATTGGAACCTCACACCATTTTCTACCAATGTCCCATCTATCACTGGAAATAAATTCATTAATGCCTTTAAATCTAATCATAATAAAGAATGGACTGCTAAGGACCCCTGTATTAATCCAGAAAACTCATCCTTAGGTTTGGGTTCCTCAAAGAGTACTGCTGTTACAAATTTTGTTTTTAGTCAATTTTCTCCAAAGTGACAAATCCAACTGGATATCTCTATTTATGCATGTGTGCATTATGTGTGTGTGTATGTGTGTATATATATGTAATATATGATTTATTTTAAGGAATTGACTCATAGAATTGTCATAATTATTATTGTTGGAATTCCATAGGGCAGTCAGAAGTTTAGAAATTCTGGTAAGGGTTTCTGTTAAAGTCTTGAGTGTAAAATCCAAATAGAGGAGACTGGCAAGATTCCACCTCAGAGAGTAGTAGAAAGTGAGTCTTAGAGGTGGGGCCAGATGGCGGACTGGTGAGCTGTATGTTCTAGTTACTCCTCCAGGAAAGTAGGTAGAAAGCCAGGAACTGCATGGACTGGACACCGCAGAGCAATCTGACTTTGGGCATACTTCATACAACACTCATGAAAATGTGGAACTGCTGAGATCAGTGAAATCTATAAGTTTTTGTGGCCAGGGGACCCGCGCCCATCCCTGCCAGGCTCAGTCCCATGGGAGGAGGGGCTGTCAGCTCCGGGAAGGAGAAGGGAGAACTGCAGTGGCAGTGGTTATCAGAAACTCATTCTACTGATCCAAACTCCAACCATAGATAGACTGAGACCAGACACCACAGAATCTGAGAGCAGCCAGCCCAGCAGAGAGAAGACAGGCATAGAAAAAAACAACACGTAAAACTCCAAAATAAAAGCGGAGGATTTGTGGAGTTCTGGTGAACATAGAAAGGGGAAGGGCAGAGCTCAGGCCCTGAGGCTCATATGCAAATCCCAAAGAAAAGCTGATCTCTCTGCCCTGTGGACCTTTCCTTAATGGCCCTAATTGCTTTGTCTCTTAGCATTTCAATAACCCATTAGATCTCTAAGGGCCCCCCCCCTTTTTTTTAATCCTTTTTTCTTTTTCTAAAACAATTACTCTAAGAAGCCCAATACAGAAAGCTTCAAAGACTTGCAATTTGGGCAGCTCAAGACAAGAGCAGAACTAAGAGAGCTCTGAGACAAAGGGCAATAATCCAGTGGCTGAGAAAATTCACTAAACACCACAACTTCCCAAGAAAAGGGGGGTGTCCGCTCACAGCCATCATCCTGGTGGACAGGAAACACTCCTGCCTGTCGCCAGCCCCATAGCCCAGAGCTGCCCCAGACAACCCAGTGTGACGGAAGGGCTTCAAATAATAAGCACACACCACAAAACTGGGTGTGGACATTAGCCTTCCCTGCAACCTCAGCTGATTGTCCCAGAGTTGGGAAGGTGGAGCAGTGTGAATTAACAAAGCCCCATTCAGCCATCATTTCAGCAGACTGGGAGCCTCCCTACACAGCCCAGCAGCCCAGAACTGCCCTGGGGGGATGGCACTCACCTGAGACATAGCACAGTCATCCCTCAACAGAGGACCCGGGGTGCACAGCCTGGAAGAGGGGCCCACTTGCAAGTCTCGGGAGCCATACGCCAATACCAAGGACTTCTGGGTCACTGGCAGAGACAAACTGTGGCAGGACTAAACTGAAGGATTAGACTATTGCAGCAGCTTTAAAACTCTAGGATCACCAGGGAGATTTGATTGTTGGAGCCACACCCCCTTCCTGACTGCCCAGAAACAAGCCCCATATACAGGGCAGACAACACCAACTACACACGCAAGCTTGGTACACCAATTGGACCCCACAAGACTCACTCCCCCACTCACCAAAAAGGCTAAGCAGGGGAGAACTGGCTTGTGGAGAACAGGTGGCTCGTGGACGCCACCTGCTGGTTAGTTAGAGAAAGTGTACTCCACGAAGCTGTAGAGCTGATAAATTAGAGATAAGGACTTCAATTGGTCTACAGATCCTAAAAGAACCCTATCAAGTTCAGCAAATGCCAAGAGGCCAAAAACAACAGAAAATTATAAAGCATATGAAAAAACCAGACGATATGGATAACCCAAGCCCAAGCACCCAAATCAAAAGATCAGAAGAGACACAGCACCTAGAGCAGCTACTCAAAGAACTAAAGATGAACAATGAGACCATAGTACGGGATACAAAGGAGATCAAGAAGACCCTAGAAGAGCATAAAGAAGACATTGCAAGACTAAATAAAAAAATGGATGATCTTATGGAAATTAAAGAAACTGTTGACCAAATTAAAAAGATTCTGGGCACTCATAGTACAAGACTAGAGGAAGTTGAACAATGAATCAGGGACCTGGAAGATGACAGACTGGAAAATGAAAGCATAAAAGAAAGAATGGGGAAAAAAATTGAAAAAATCGAAAAGGACCTCAGGGATATGATAGATAATATGAAACATCCGAATATAAGACTCATTGGTGTTCCAGAAGGGGAAGAAAAGGGTAAAGGTCTAGGAAGAATATTCAAAGAAATTGTTGGGGAAAACTTCCCAAATCTTCTAAACAACATAAATACACAAATCATAAATGCTCAGTGAACTCCAAATAGAATAAATCCAAATAAACCCACTCCGAGACATATTCTGATCACACTGTCAAACACGGAAAAGAAGGAGCAAGTTTTGAAAGCAGCAAGAGAAAAGCAATTCACCACATACAAAGGAAACAGCATAAGACTAAGTAGTGACTACTCAGCAGCCACCATGGAGGCAAGAAGGCAGTGGCACGATATATTTAAAATTCTGAGTGAAAAAATTTCCAACAAATAATACTTTATCCAACAAAGCTCTCCTTCAAATTTGAGGGGGAGCTTAAATTTTTCACAGACAAACAAATGCTGAGAGAATTTGCTAACAAGAGACCTGCCCTACTGGAGATACTAAAGGGAGCCCTACAGACGGAGAAACAAAGAAAGGACAGAGAGACTTGGAGAAAGGTTCAGTACTAAAGAGATTCGGTATGGGTACAATAAAGGACATTAATAGAGAGAGGGGAAAAATATGACAAACATAAACCAAAGGATAAGATGGCTGATTCAAGAAATGCCTTCATGGTTATAACGTTGAATGTAAATGGATTAAACTCCCCAATTAAAAGATATAGATTTGCAGAATGGATCAAAAAAAATGAACCATCAATATGTTGCAGACAAGAGACTCATCTTAGCCACAGGGACACAAAGAAATTGAAAGTGAAAGGATGGAAAAAATACTTCATGTGAGCTACAGCCAGAAGAAAGCAGGTGTAGCAATATTAATCTCAGATAAAATAGACTTTAAATGCAGGGATGTTTTGAGAGACAAAGAAGGCCACTACATACTAATAAAAGGGGCAATTCAACAAGAAGAAGTAACAATCGTAAATGTCTATGCACCCAATCAAGGTGCCACAAAATACATGAGAGAAACACTGGCAAAACTAAAGGAAGCAATTGATGTTTCCACAATAATTGTGGGAGACTTCAACACATCACTCTCTCCTATAGATAGATCAACCAGACAGAAGACCAATAAGGAAATTGAAAACCTAAACAATATGATAAATGAATTAGATGTAACAGATATATACAGGACATTCATCCCAAATCACCAGGATACACATACTTTTCTAGTGCTCACGGAAGTTTCTCCAGAATAGATCATATACTGGGACATAAAATAAGCCTCAATAAATTTAAAAAGATTGAAATTATTCAAAGCACATTCTCTGACCACAATGGAATACAATTAGAAGTCAATAACCATCAGAGACTTAGAAAATTCACAAATACCTGGAGGTTAAACAACACACTCTGAAACTATCAGTGGGTTAAAGAAGAAATAGCAAGAGAAATTGCTAAATATATAGAGACAAATGAAAATGAGAACACAACATACCCAAACCTATGGGATGCAGCAAAAGCAGTGCTAAGGGGGAAATTTACAGCACTAAGCGCATATATTAAAAAGGAAGAAAGAGCCAAAATCAAAGAACTAATGGATCAACTGAAGAAGCTAGAAAATGAACAGCAAACCAATCCTAAACCAAGTAAAAGAAAAGAAATAACAAGGATTAAAGCATTAATAAATGACATAGAGAACAAAAAAAAAAAAAATAGAGAGAGGATAAATATCACCAAAAGTTGGTTCTTTGAGAAGATCAAGAAGATTGACAAGCCCCTAGCTAGACTGACAAAATCAAAAAGAGAGAAGACCCGGATAAACAAAATAATGAATGAAAAAGGTGACATAACTGCAGATCCTGAAGAAATTAAAAAAAATTATAAGAGGATACTACAAACAACTGTATGGCAACAAACTGGATAATGTAGAGGAAATGGACAACTTCCTGGAAACATATGAACAACCTAGACTGACCAGAGACGAAATAGATGACCTTAACCAACCCATCACAAGCAAAGAGATCCAATCAGTCATCAAAAATCTTCCCACAAATAAATGCCCAGGGCCAGATGGCTTCACAGGGGAATTCTACCAAACTTTCCAGAAAGAACTGACACCAATCTTACTCAAACTCTTTCAAAACATTGAAGAAAATGGAACACTGCCTAACTCATCTTATGAAGCTAACAACAATCTAATACCAAAACCAGGCAAAGATGCTACAAAAAAGGAAAACTACTGGCCAATCTCCCTAATGAATATAGATGCAAAAATCCTCAACAAAATACTTGCAAATTGAATCCAAAGACACATTAAAAAAATCATACACCATAACCAAGTGGGGTTCATTCCAGGCATGCAAAGATGGTTCAACATAAGAAAATCAATCAATATATTACAACACATTAAAAATTTGAAAGGGAAAAATCAAATGATCATCTCAATAGATGCTTAAAAAGCATTTGACAAAATCCAACATCCCTTTTTGATAAAAACACTTCAAAAGGTAGGAATTGAAGGAAACTTCCTCAATATGATAAAGAGCATATATGAAAAACCCACAGCCAGCATAGTACTCAATGGTGAGAGACTGAAAGCCTTCCCGCTAAGATCAGGAACAAGACATGGATGCCCGCTGTCACCACTGTTATTCAACATTGTGCTGGAAGTGCTAGCCAGGGCATCCAAATTGGAAAAGAAGAAGTAAAACTGTCATTGTTTGCAGACGATATGATCTTATATCTAGAAAACCCTGAGAAATCGACGATACAGCTACTAGAGCTAATCAACAAATTTAGCAAAGTAGCGGGATACAAGATTAATGCACATAAGTCAGTAATGTTTCTATATGCTAGAAATGAACAAACTGAAGAGACACTCAAGAAAAAGATACCATTTTCAATAGCAACTAAAAAATCAAGTACCTAGGAATAAACTTAACCAAAGATGTCAAAGACCTATACCAAGAAAACTACATAACTCTATTAACAAAGAAATAGAAGGGGAACTTAAAAGAAGGAAAAATATTCCATGTTCATGGATAGGAAGGCTAAATGTCATTAAGATGTCAATTCTACCCAAACTCATCTACAGATTCAATGCAATCCCAATCAAAATTCCAACAACCTACATTGCAGACTTGGAAAAGCTAGTTATCAAATTTATTTGGAAAGGGAAGATGCCTCGAATTGCTAAAGACACTCTAAAAAAGAAAAACGAAGTGAGAGGACTTACACTGCCTGACTTTGAAGCTTATTATAAAGCCACAGATGTCAAAACAGCATGGTACTGGCACAAAGATAGACATACAGATCAATGGAATCAAGTTGAGAATTCAGAGATAGACACTCAGATCTATGGCCAACTGATCTTTGATAAGGCCCCCAAAGTCACTGAACTGAGTCATAATGGTCTTTTCAACAAATGGGGCTGGGAGAGTTGGATATCCATATCCAAAAGAATGAAAGAGAACCCCTACCTCACTCCCTACACAAAGATTAACTCAAAATGGATGAAATATCTCAATATAAAAGAAAGTACCATAAAACTCCTAGAAGATAATGTAGGAAAACATCTTCAAGACACTTCCTAGACTTTACACCCAAAGCACAAGCAACAAAAGAAAAAATAGATAAATGGGAACTCCTGAAGCTTAGAAGTTTCTGCACCTTAAAGGAATTTCTCAAAAAGGTAAAGAGGCAGCCAACTCAATGGGAAAAAAATTTTGGAAACCATGTATCTGACAAAAGACTGATATCTTGCATATATAAAGAAATCCTACAACTTAATGACATTAGTGCAGACAGCCCAATTATAAAATGGGCAAAAGACATGAAAAGACAGTTCCCTGAAGAGGAAATACAAATGGCCAAGAAACACATGAAAAAATGTTCAGCTTCACTAGCTATTAGTGAGATGCAAATTAAGACCACAATGAGATACCATCTCACACCGATTAGAATGGCTGCCATTAAACAAACAGGAAACTACAAATGCTGGACGGGATGTGGAGAAATTGGAACTCTTATTGATTGTTGGTGGAAGTGTATAATGGTTCAGCCACTCTGGAAGTCAGTCTGGCAGTTCCTTAGAAAACTAGATATAGAGTTACCATTCGATTCAGCGATTGCACTTGTCGGTATATACCCGGAAGATCAGAAAGCAGTGACACGAACAGATATCTGCACGCCAATGTTCATAGCAGCATTATTCACAATTTGCCAAGAGATGGAAACAACCCAAATGTCCTTCAACAGATGAGTGGATAAAGAAAATGTGGTGTATACACACGATGGAATACTACACGGCAGTAAGAAGGAACGATCTCGTGAAACATATGACAACATGAATGAACCTTGAAGACATAATGCTGAGAGAAATAAGCCAGGCACTAAAAGAGAAATATTATATGCTACCACTAATGTGAACTTTGAAAAATGTAAAACAAATGGTTTATAATGTAGAATGTAGGGGAACTAGCAATAGAGAGCAATTAAGGAAGGGGGAACAATAATCCAACAAGAACAGATATGCTATTTAACGTTCCGGGGATGCCCAGGAATGACTATGGTCTGTTAATTTCTGATGGATATAGTAGGAACAACTGGTGGTTTGATGGGTTGAGCCCTCTACCTTAGGTTTTACCCTTGGGAAGATGGTTGCTGCAAAGGAGACACTAGGTCTCCCTATAATTGTGCCTAAGAGCCTCCTCCTGAATGCCTCTTTGTTGCTCCTCTCTCTCTAGCTAAGCCAACTTGAAAGGTGAAATCACTGCCCACCCCCCTACATGGGATCACACACCCAAGGGAGTGAATCTCCCTGGCAACGTGGAATATGACTCCTGGAGAGGAATGTAGACCTGGCATCATGGGACGGAGAACATCTTCTTGACCAAAGCGGGTATGTGAAAGGAAATGAAATAAGCTTCAGTGGCAGAGAGATTCCAAAAGGAGCCGAGAGGTCACTCTGGTGGGCACTCTTACGCACACTTTAGACAACCGTTTTTAGGTTCTAAAGAATCGGGGTAGCTGGTGGTGGGTACCTGAAACTATCAAACTACAACCCAGAACCCATGAATCTCGAAGACAATTGTATAAAAATGTAGCTTATGAGGGGTGACAATGGGATTGGGAAAGCCATAAGGACCACACTCCACTTTGTCTAGTTTATGGATGGATGAGTAGAAAAATAGGAGAAGGAAACAAACAGACAAAGGTCCCCAGTGTTCTTTTTTACTTCAATTGCTCTTTTTCACTTTAATTATTATTCTTGTTATTTTTGTGTGTGTGCTAATGAAGGTGTCAGGGATTGATTTAGGCGATGAATGTACAACTATGTAATGGTACTGTGAACAATCGAATGTACGATTTGTTTTGTATGACTGCATGGTATGTGAATATATCTCAATAAAATGAAGATAAAAAGATAAAAATTAAAAAAAATAAAAAATAAAAATAAATTTAAATAAATTTAAAAAAAAAGTAAGTGAGTCTTGCTCTATGGCCACACTGACTGGCTGATGCCCACCCTCAAGACTGGGGTCAATCACCTATATTTAAAGTCACATAATTGTCTATGAAAATCAAACTACAAAAACACTGGGCTGAAGAGACCAACTGGGACTAAAAGAGAAGTGCTGCTGCCCTAGCTTTTGGAAAGGGCAGGCCCATCATGGTGTTCAGACAGAGTGGGATGTTAACCCTGGTGACTGTCACCCATGTGGTCCCAACCCTGGTATTTGTAGAGGGAGGAACACTTCCTTAAGTTTCAGTGAAGTCTCGGTTGCCACCAAAGAGTTCAGGGAGAAGTCCCTCACGCGCCCCTCACCAGGCGACCCGGGGTCTTTGTGACGCTGCGGCGATGGCCACAGACACAAAGGGAAGGCGAGGAGGGGAGCGAGGGGCTGCGCCTGCCTGGGACCTCCCGCCTGCCTCGCGACCCCCGCCCGCCATGGGCGTGCTTGTGCTCGCTCCCAGCCTTGGTCTCCCCCACGCGGGCACGCCCCTTCTCGCTCCCGCGCCTCTCGCACACGCATGAACCCCTGATTCAATCCAGATCCCAGTGTGTCGGGGCGTTGTGGGCGCTGCGGGCGGCCGGGGGGGATGCTGAGCGGCCGCTCCCCGGCCCTGCGGCATCAGCAGCGTTGGCGACGTGGGGCTCCCGGCGCGCGGCTGGATGTCCCGGGCCTGCGCTCCCTCCCCGCGCTTCCTGCCGTCCAGGGGCGCTAGCCATGGCCGCCTTGGCCGCTGAGGCGCAGCTCCACCTGCCCGTCGCGCCCCCGCTCGCCGTCTGCTGCTACACGTTGGTGCTTCTGCTCTTCGCCTTCTCTCTGCCCCGGACCCGCGAGTCCAACCAGCTCCTGGGCAGCGGCTGCGGCGGGAACTGTCCCGGCGGTAAAGGCAAAAGCATCAACTGCTCAGAATTAAATGCCAGGGAGTCTGATGTAGAGTTTGATGAATCATCAGGTAAATATGGAGGAATTTGTAAAGAAGATAGAGGTGGTTTGATTTGCATGCCAATTTCAGTGCCATACAAATTACATTCCCATCTGTGGATCAAATGGGGACACTTATCAAAACGAATGTTTTCTCAGAAGGGCTGGTTGTAAGCAGCAGGAAGAGATAACTGTAGTAAGGAGAGGGCCGTGCTACTTTGATAATGGCACCGGATCTGGAGAAGGAGAAGAAGACGGGTCATTGACAGAAGTTCACAGAAAGCACTCTAAGTGTGGACTTTGCAAATACAAAACTGAGTGTGATGAAGATGCAGAAAATGTTGGGTGTGTATGTAATATAGATTGCAGTGGATACAGTTTTAATCTTGTATGTGCGTCTGATGGGAACTCCTATAACAACCCCTGTTTTATGTGGGAAGCATCTTGTAAAAAGCAAGAACAAATTGATATATGGCATGTTGGCCATTGTACAGACACCAATGACACTAGTTTGTTGGGGAAGAAAGATGACGGACTACAGTATCGACCAGATGTGAAAGATGCTGGTGATCAAAGAGAAGGTTGGAAACCATATGCCTTGTCCCGAAAACCTCAATGGTTACTGCATCCATGGAAAATGTGAATTCACCTATTTCACTCTGAAGGCTTCTTGTAGATGTGAATCAGGCAACACTGGACAGCACTGTGAAAAGACAGACTTTAGTATTCTCTAAGTAGTGCCAAGTAGGCAAACGCTCACTCTTGTTCTTATTGCAGCAATTATTGGAGCTGTACAGATTGCCATCACAGTGGCCATTGCCATGTGCATAACCAGAAAATGCCCTAAAAACGACGGAGGATGTTGACAGAAGCAAAACCTAGGTCATTTTACTTCAGACACATAACTGATGTCTTTTATACATACACTGACCATGTGATGTACATTTATTATGTCTTTTTTTAAAGAATGGAAATATTTATTTCAGAAGCCTTATTTTTGGACATTTTTAGTGTAGTAGTACTGTTGGCTCGTATTTAGAATTACTCAGTGACAACAGTTTTGGAGTCTAGTAGACTTTGTTTTATGGTTTTAAATACAGAAGTTGATTTCATGAATTTGTAACATATGGCAATTCTAAGACTTGTCCTTTACCCCTGGTATATAATATTTTTACAAAGATGGACCACTTCACAAATGGTCATCAAGTCATACCCAGTGTTTCCACAATGACCACAGCAAATGACAAAGCATGAACTCTAAAGATAAAGATGTTTATGATTACATTTCTTACAAAAATTTAGAAGACACTGTGTTAAAATGGATATCTAAATGTTTTTGAGAGTTAGTAACTGATTTTTTGGACACTGCCAATTGCATGAACTGTAAAGCTGTGTGTATTAGATGTAAGATATCTGTAAGATATATGTACTGGAATTTGATGATTTCTCTCTTTTTAAAAAAAACTGTTCTAAAAATTTGGAAAAGTATCTGGTGGTAATGATGGAAAAGATTGCTGGAAAGTAGATTTAGATATTGTGAAAATAGATTATTTAACAAACAGATTGGAAAAAAGCCCACTCAGTTAAACTACTTTAATATGCATTCATTTGTAAAGAAAATATTTGTTTTAACATAAACAGGTTGTATCAGTGTTTGTGAATAAAATGTAAAAACATGATTGTTAATGATTGGTGCTCTTAAAGTGAGCTTAAAAATTATCTAAGACCTCTATCCAAATTTGTCCTGTAGTTGTAGGTATACTAATAGATTGTTGGTGTTTAAAGATCTGCAGTGAGTACAATGTATTCAGCTGTTTAACATGTAGTTTAGATATTCAAAAGTATGCATGTAGAATTTAAAAATATGTTCAAAATTAAATATTAATTTTAATATTTCAATTGGAGAAGCATGTTACAATATAATGATTTCATTATAAAAAATGAAAAATAAAGAGTTCATGGAGAAAGTGGCCACCATGCAAGTGTGTGGATAGTGTGGGGCTGCTGCTCCAGCTGGATGGGAGGACAAACCATCCAGCCACACATTACTCTCAAGCCTTGCAATCTAGCAGAATGTGTCCTTTTTTTGGGGTTGTACATGCTTAGGAACTATGAACTCCTTTTTTGCCTTCAAATTACTTCACTCTGCATGGGAGATGTCTTTTCCATGCTTTTGCTTCACTTGTATTTTGGAAGCATGTGTCATCTTTTCTAGGTTTCCCAGTTCCAAAGACAAAGAGGAATCTTTCCCTTGATGGAAAATGTCCATAAATGATGCATATGGGATTTTTACATAGATTTGTTTCTGAAATAGCATAAGGTACTTGGGATGTTGTAATGGTGTGAGAGTAATTCATACATGGGAAGGACCAGGCTTTGTGTCCAGAGGCCACATGGTTATGTATTAAGTCATGACCCCTGAACATAATATGTTCATGTCCTAACCTCCACTACTATGACTGTAAAGACATTTGTAAATAGGATCTTTGAAGATATTGTAACTTAAGATGAGGGCAAACTGGATTAGGCCACACCTATATACTGCCCTAATCATATATTATTAGAATCCTTATGAGGAGAGGTATTTGGAAAGAGTTACAGATTACTGAGGCAAGTACAGATAGAGAGAGGGGTGCCATGTGACAAAGGAAGAGACTAATTGTCATGAAACCTGTCAAATCTTTCAAATTAAAATGAGTTAAAGATACAATAATTCTTGAATGACCAGGAGACATGCACTGTACTGAACCTTTTCAGTTTTCCCTTGAAGAATATACATGTCATATCTGAAGGGAGTTGGGAGCAGCACTTTCCAAGATGTTTCTCAGGGGGGGTTCCTAATGAAATCACTCAGGAGATGACCTGTACAGCATTATGTAGATGATGGTAACCTCTAGGGGATGGTGTGGGTGGCACAGGCTGCTTTGACTGTGGCCTTCTTCAGTTACTTTTCTGTCCTACCAAGGGTTTGTGCAATGAAAATATTCCAAATAGCCTTCCAAATAACAAAAAACAAAATAATTTGTTCTGTGAAAAGAATGGGAACACAAGGACACAGAAGTGAGAAGACTGATGACTCTAAAGAAGAGGAAGTTTGAATACTTTGAATGCTGAGGTCTAAATGCAGGTGGCTCCTGAGGATGCCAGAAAATATCTCTCCTGTTGCTGCTGCTGCTGCCTGTGCCTCTATCACAATGAATGTCCCTGATCCTCAGATTACGGGGAAAACACTCATGGACCCTCTGGCACAGCCAAAGGTTTATTAGGTCAGCTACTGCCATGAAGGAGGCCACTAAAACTGATGATATTGATTAAGACTCTCTGGATAAAGAAATTAAAAATAACAGCATGGTAGAGGGTACACTTCAGAATCATATCTATTAATACCTTTCCAAGCCATGGAGGTAAATTCCACAGTGCCCACACATCTTGTTTCCTATGGAACACACACAAAAAAAGTTTCCTCCAACAAAATGTGCCTGTTAGTCCAAATTCTGAGTCCCCACTCTTCTCTATCCACCCCTAGGAACCCCTATACATGGAGATGACTCCTATATGAGCGCTCTCCAAGACCTGACCAGGGCATCTTTAGTGGTTCTCTTACTAAATGAAATTGTTTTATAATTCTTCATAAATTTTTAAGAAAATAAAAGATAGGAAGCAACCCTGTGAAAAAATAATCTCTGAGGGATCCACCCTCAATGTGGCCCTGAAATGTACTTCTCTCCTTATAGCCCATGACAGGCAACATGGCACCAACCCCTTGACCATCTCACCCTGAAGTCATGACACCATCTGGGCCCATAGAACACTGTGGTGTCACCATAAAGGTAATCCAGAATTTTCTATTTTAAATGAGGAAACGTGCTTCTCTGATTAAACACCATGCCTGATCAGGATTGGAAACATCTTCATAAAATATAGCACTTTGCTAATAATCCAACTGAAGCACACAGGATGGAGAACTCTAAATTTGGAAGGAATGTTCTTAAAGTTCACATGATTTATGCCTAAATTGATGAGGAAAAAATGGGCATGTTGCTTCCAATTATTATTTGCCAGAATGGATAAAAATAATTTATCCATGTAAAGAATAGAAAGAAATATATGATAGAGGAGAATGAGATGGAGTACCAGAAGATGAAATATCACATGGAACTCACATTTTATGCTACCGTTATTTGTCTTGTAGGGGATATAATTACCAGCTGGAGACCCAAAGACACAGTTCACAAAGACCAGGATTATGCACAGGTTGGTGTACAGTAAGGCATCCCATAAGCAGCTCCATAAAAAGTCATGTATAATGGAGTTTACTACTTTAACAATACAATAAATCAATTCTACAGCCACATTCAGATTTGCCTGAACATTAATAACTGGTATTCTTGGCTCTCAGTGATCACATGCATTTCCTGAATGAGTCCACACACAGAGCTGAGAGGAGAGGGCCTCAGTCCACAGTGAGTGAGGATGTGCTGTCAGCATTTCCCCAGTGCCTGCAGGAGCCACAGCCTGAGCCACAAGCTGGGATCCAGGTGAATAGTAATAGACCTAGAAGTCAGACCACAGGAACATGACACACATTGTAGGGAAGCAGTAGGAGCAGAGAGAGATGTAAGAACAAAGACCCAGGTAAAAGAAAATGGATTAGCAGAATAACAGACAACTAGATAATGACTGACACTGATGGAGCTGAGAAGAGAGATAGACAAACCCACAATTTAGTTTTTGAATTCTTTATTCCTCTCTGTGAATAATAAAACAAGCTGGAAGAAAAAAAAGTTCAGGTAGAAATGACCTGAATATCACTACTCAATTTGTATCAATATTTATAGAACATTCCACTAAAATACAGCATAATACAGAAACTTTCAATTTCCTAGAGATCAGCCTGAGGACCTGTACTGAGTTTGAATCTTGGATGTATGACAGTATTGCTTATATGTTACAAGATTACATGGATGAAACAAGAAGAGGGAACCTCAGGAAAGGCCAGGAAACTCCTGCCAGCCAATCTCTGCACCTACCCATGGGGATGGTTCCTGAGTACCCCCTGGTGATCCCAAGCACCCCATGAAGCCCAGGCCCTCCTATGCAGCCCTACAGTTCAACAGTGGACCTAATGGAGTCCCTGGAATTTTCAGGCTCACTGCACCCTTAATCAGGCTCCTTGCCAAGGCCCATAGGGCCCCTCAACCAAATGTCTGGCAGTCACCAGTGCACATAGAGAACTGATAGGCCGTTTGGATTATCACATGATTTGGACACTGCACAGCAGATAGGTTAAGTTGGGGGAAAGCTGACATGAGAATGAGATGTGGTTCAAGAAGCCCATCTTCTGGGAGTAAAGGGAAAGCATCCTCCAGGAAGTTAAAATTCTGCCAAAATATGTTAAATGCTTAAATAATGCTGTAAATTTCAAATAACCTTATCATGATAAGCAAAATGCACCAAGGCCAACAGAAAGTCATGAGGTACCTGAAGACCAAGTACATGTGGATGAGCCAGACAACAAAATTTAAAAATTGGATGAGACACAGAAACTGGAGGAATTAATCAAACAAGTACATAGAAATCTGCAAAACAACTTCAGTTGTTTGGATATCTACTTAAAGGACATGAAGAAGACTATAGAAGAACATAAAGAAAAATGAAAGAGTAAATAAAAAGGTAGATCTTATCAAACTAAAGGGAACTGTAGATAAAATTAAAAATATAGTACAGAAACACAAGGACATAATTGAAGAAGCAGAATAAAGAATAACTGAATTTGAAATCACTGCAATTGAATGTGTACACACAAAAATACTACTGATAAAAAATTGAAAGCATTAATGGATCTCCCAGAAATGAAGGGCAACATTAAGTATACAAATATGAGAATCATTGGTGTCCCAGAAAGAGAAGAGCAAAGGACTAGGCAGTGTATTTGAGGACATTGTTGGGGAAAACTCCCTAATCCTTTTAAATGGTATAAACATACAAATCAAAGAGGACCAATCAACTCCAAATAGAATAAATCCTAGTAGACATACTCTAAGCCATATACTACTCAGATATCAACTGCTGAAGAGAAAGTTCTGAAAGCAGGAAGAGAGAAGGAATTCAACACATACATGTGAAGCCATATAAGACTATTACTGACTATTTAACAGACAACATGGAGGTGAGAAGGCAGTGGTATGATATATTAAAGATCATAACATACAATAATTTTCAGCCAAGAATTCTTCAACCAACAAAGCTCTCACTAAAAATTTAAGGAGAGGTAAAAGTTTTCAGAAACTCACAAATGCTGAGAAAATTGTTAACAGGAGATGTACCCTGCAAGAATTAATAAAGGAAGCTCTACTGGCTGACAAAAAAGAAATAAGATAGATGTCTGTAGAAAGGCACCGAACTGGAGAATATTAGTGAGAGTAACATAAAGAAAAAGTGCGTGTAAAATTTCTCAGAATTAAAAACCAAAGGAAAAGGTGTCTGGTTCAAGACCTGACATCACAGTAATCATTTTGATTGTGAATGGATTGAACTCCCCAATAAAAATTACAGAATGGTAAAATAGATTAAAAAGTATGACCTTTTTGTATGCTGTTTACAAAAACTCATTTAGACCCTGCATCAAAAAAAGATTGAAAGTGAGAGGGTGGTCTACTAATGTCATACTTTTCAGAAACTCCTTTGCAGCCTGAATTGTCAGTTGTTATGTATCAAGTGTACTTTACTCAACAACCCTATCCTCTCTTTCCACATGAAGAGCCAGGAGTCCTGAGATGCAGAACAATCAGCATGAGATCTGGACAGAAACCAATGTTTCCATCTTCTTAGCTCTAATCATTCTTTCTGAAGGTACATGTATATCATAATGTGCCCTCAGCAATAGATTGGAAAAATTCTGCACATTGCACTCAAAATTTGGAGATCTCCATCTACTGTAGTCGCAAGAGTACAGATTCAATCTCATATGCCACTGCTCCTGAGGTAGGACACTTAGCTGCTAAAATAGGACAGGCAGGGATCAGGGAGGAGGGTCCAACCCTGCCCATCCACTCATTGCTATATAGTTACCTGAGCTCAGGGGAAAGATGCTCAGTTTTCCTTCCAGTAATGCTGGCAAAAATATCTAGTAAAGGAAAATTACCAAGTTACCATCTTTGGACACTATTCATATTATTATGAGCAACGTATGGGTCAAAATTCATGATAGCAATGAATACAAATTTCAATGAACTTGCATTATTTTATTTTATGTCATAGTCACATACTGAAAAGCTTTATGGAGAAAGAGTACAAAGGGACTAATACCACAGACAACAACATGCATGATTTTACCAAGCATAGCATTTAGTAAAACAAGCCAGAACCACAATGGATCATGTGGCAAGTTTCCATTTATACAGTGTTCATTTGAAACTATCCATGGACTGAGACAATGAGAAGCACCCTGGTCAACCCTGCCTGAAGGAGGATGAGGACATTCCTGGGAGCTGATGAGAGTAGATGCCATGCCAGGTTGTCTCCTCTTCCTCCTCCTTTCCCAAAAGGTCATGGAAAACTAAGTGGTGGTGGGGAAATAAGATTGTGGACCAAGAACCTTAATAGCCTGGGAAAGGACAGATATATCTGTTCACAGTCTGAGAAAAGGATGTATAAGCTGAATTTTCATTTCAGATGAAATTATTCTACCATAAAGTCATCCGCCCTCATTCTAAGAATTGTACAAATTCACATTTTATTTTTATTATTACTATTAGTTGTAGTAGTCTATTTTCCCTGGGCAAAGCAAGGAGAGAAAATTACTTCCAGAATTTCTGCAGAGCCAGAGTGTTAGTTGAATAAAAAGTTATTTAGAATTCCAGCCTAATCCAGAAGAACAGAATTAAGAAAATGAACTTATATGTCTGTGTTCAAAATACCATATAATATATAGTAGCATTGCATATATACTTTCTGTTCATGAAACTTGGATACTATTGTTATTACTTAGGAAAGAAAGAATGCAGAATTTCAGGGAATTACATGATTTTAAGAAGATTAAACAGTATATCATTGCAGGAATCTCCTGTTTCACCACAAATTCTTTGAAACTGAGCCTGGCATTAGTCCCTGCTCTGGGTGGTCCCGAGTGCCCCCTGCAGCCCAGCTGACTCCTGCATGGGGAGGTTTGTGTCTGGGCTCAACCTGTCTTCCCCTCACTGTTTCTCTCACACAGTAATACAGGGCTGTGTCCTCAGCAGCCACGGAACTCAGCTGAACAGAAAAATGATTCTTCAGTGTGTCTCTGGAGGCAGAGAGTAGGCTCTTGAGGAAAAGATTGTAGTCATTGTCAACATTACTACATACTCTTGATAACCACTGCAGCCCCTTCCTTCAAGGTGGATCCAAACACAGCAGTAAGGACATGTGATGGAGAATCCAGAGACAGAGCAGGTGCAGGGCAGCATCTCTGAGGGCTTCACCAGGCCAGGTCCTGACTCCTGAATCTGCACTTGTGACAAGACACCTTAGGACATGGAAAAACACATGATGCTCAGATGCATCATCCCCAATACCTGCATACCTGAATCTCTGAGATTCTCACATCTGGAACTGCAACCAGAAAGAGTAAGAACCAAAAGGTTTTATGTTCATGTGGTTGAGGTACATCATGCCCAGAAATATTTTCCAGACTGAGGGGGACCCTGAATTTAAGTAATTGTATGTTTTGATTTCATCTGTTTCCCTGTGGGGTGATTTGCATTTAGGAGGTAACTCTCTAAATAGAATGAAATGAGATGGGGGGTCCTTTTCTTTTGGGCACCCTGGGAGGAGGATGCTGGGTGAGCCCTGGGAGAACACAGTCCTCCCCCTCTCTGGTCCACTACCAATCACTTGTTCCTTTATTTTCAGGCAGGAAATGTACTGCACAGGGTGTCGGATGAGGCCAATGATCAAGGATGGCTCTCAGAATACGGTCATTGTTCTACTATTACCTGGGATTGTATATAGGTATTAGTGTGTGTGTTTACATACACAAATTCCTTTTACATGGAATACATAATAAGTATATTATAATAATATGATATAATATGATATATAATATACTATAATATGATATGATATGTTATGATATAATATAATATACATATTTCCTGATCATTTTGTTTATAACAGATTATGGTTAATTTTTGAAGTATCATTGAAAGAAGGGTGTTTTTTGTCACCTTCTCCATTTTGTTGATGCAATTCCTCAGTTGTAACTTCATGTGTGAAATTTTAGTAAGTTGTCAGTGTTGGTAGGTATTTTAATTAGAACTAAGAGTGGTATAATCCCCTATTAGACTTAGAAAGGACCTGTGTTTGTGCTCACCTCTAAGCACCATGATTGCTGAAGCCCCAGGTGCCCTGTTCCTGCCCAGACATGCCTCACCTGTGCAATGGGGGCAGGTCAGCAGTCTTCAGTTTCCTCAGCTGGATATTGACCAGTTTTGATCCATTCATCTGTGAATATGTCTTTCTAATTTATTATATCATGAAAGGAATTGAAAGCAGCATATTGCAACCTGGCTATAATCTTCAATATTACTTAAAGATTAATTCATAAATACAGTAGTTAATACAATATCTAGCCTGGTTTCAAGTTGGTGAGGCAGCAACATGAACTGAACAGGACTTGGCATTATTGTGGCAGGATTTGGGGATTAAGGAGAGCATTGAAGGCATGTTTCAATGATAGGACCTGGTGTGTGAGGCATTCTAAAAATCTGTGGATAGAGGTGCTATAAGGGAGGCAGGAAAATGAAATCCACTCATGGGATAAATTTTATCACTGTGAGGACATTTTGGTGAAGCGAAAGTGCATAAGTCAAGGGTGATATATTTTCACTTCTCCCCATGTTGTGCATTGACTGTGAGGCTGTGGTTGTGCAGGTATGTTAGGGGGGTGACATTGTTCTTCCAGATAACCCTGCCTTCTCCACAGAGAACTAAACATACAGAGCTTGACATTGTATTAATATGAAAATACACAAAAATTTTGTGCTAAAACAATTCACAAATAAATAATTGATTAAAG
This sequence comes from Choloepus didactylus, assembly GCF_015220235.1. Lineage (NCBI taxonomy): Eukaryota > Metazoa > Chordata > Mammalia > Pilosa > Megalonychidae > Choloepus > Choloepus didactylus. Next base: position 2,582,795 of record NC_051325.1, on the reverse strand, counting down.
TATATCCAAAGAATATTAATTTAAAGAAAGAGAGCTTAATATAAATGGAATCACAGATTCTTTCTGGAAAAGTAAAAAATAGACAAACATTGTGAGCCTGTTTTGTCTTCTATAATATTCTCATGTATACATTGAAAACTTGAGTGCTGTGTTTGATAATTATCACATCCCATGTAAGAGAATCAGAAATTATAAAAGATTAAAAAAGAAACACAATCAGTGGAAAGATCATTTTGTTTACACTTCCATCCAAATCCAGAAAAAAAGTACAGGGAAAAATATATAAACACACATGTCTGTAATAACAGATTTAAAAAATACACAAGAAACCTCTACTTTCTTCAATTTTGACAGATCATGGACTTGCTTAGAAAAGATGCAGTGGTCATTATCTGGGGCTTACATGTTGTAAAGCAAGAAGAGGGAACCCCAGGCAATGCCAGGAAACTCCTCCCAGCCCCTCTCTGCACCTGCCCCTGGGGATGGACCATGAGCACCCCCTAGTGGTCCCGAGTGCCCCTGCAGCCCAGCCCACTTTGCCTTCAAGGAAGGTTTGCATCTAGGCTCACCCTGACCTCCCCTCACTGTGTCTCTTGCACAGTAATACATGGCCGTGTCCTCAGGGCTCAGGCTGCTCAGCTTTAAATTAACTTCATTCTTGCAGGTGTCTCTGGTGATGGCAAGTCATGACTGAAGAGCTGGGTTATACTTTGTGCTTCCACCACTCCCTATTACTCCAACTCCAGCCCCTTTCCTGGAGACTGGCAGATGCAGCTCATATCATTGCTAGTTATAGAGGATCCAGAGACAGAGCAGGTAAGGGACAGGGTCTGTGAGGGAGGTCCTGACTCCATGAGCTGCACCTGCAACAGGACACCTGAGGACAAAGAGAACCACAGTGAGTCCTGTGCTCAGATGCATCATCCCCATTATGTTCATGTCTGAATCCTGAGACACTTACATCTGGAAGTTGCCACCAGAAACAGGAAGAAACACAAGGCTTTCATGTTCTTTTGAATGATGTCTTTGGCTCCCAGAAAATGTCTTCAGAATCAGAAGAAGCCTGATTTTAAATAAATGTACCCTGTCATTTCATCTGGTTAGCTAAGTGGTGATTTGCATATGGGTGATATTTTTCTAACTAAATGTGAAAGGGGGAGGGAAGGACATTTTCTTTGGCGCTGCCCTCAGAGAGTTAAGCTAGGGTTGCCTCATCCGCCCTCAGTTTCCTCTTTCTCTAAGGATAGTTTCCTTGTCCTCCAGGAAAGAAATATGCTATGTGAGCTGATCAGGGAGACAGATATTTTCAAGCATTGCAATGGGTTTGTAATAGGTTCAGTGTGCCTCTTCTCCCAGGGATGTATTTTTATATCAAATACTCACCATAAGTCCAGGGACCTCTGAATCTCTGGAAAAACATTTTGGTAAATTACTTACGTCTGTTGTCAAACTAAATGATATATTCCAAAATATGGAGGCAGCAGTTAATGTAGAAATAACAGTGGATTCAGAGACAACTGGGGCTATTGAATGACTCTCAGTGACTCACTAACTTGGGTGAACATATCATCTACTGATACAGCTTCATCCCAGTGCATATTCAATGTTTAGTGTATGTTTGATTTTTGTAATGTAAACCTACCAATATGTTCATTTTTGAGAAAGGGTAGATATTTCTGCTAAGACTTGTAATCATTCTCATTGAAGGGCAAATCATACACAACCCCCTAAACCTGTTCTTTCTTTTTCAACTGCATATCAGTAAGAAAACTACTTTGTGCTCTGTCCTTGAGGGAGTAGTTTTAGGATATTAAAGTCTCCTCAGGGTTAAAATAGAGACAGCTTGTTGAAGGAGTTCAGCCTATGCATATACAGGAAATTGGTCTTCATGTTCCAATTCAGGTATGTTAGAGTTGTCCATTTTTGCCACTTACAATTATGGAGTTTGAATTCAGTGAATATTTTACACACACTCAGGTGAAGTAAAAAACAAAATCCTTCGCAATAGACTTACACGGTGTTTGGTTTACAGAGTGTTGAGCATACAATGGCCTGAGGGAAACAGCTCCCAAAATCAACTGAGAGCTGCTTCTGTGAGATCCTGTGTTAATGAATCCTGGGATTGTGTCTGAGATACTGTAAATTAGTCCAGGTGGAGATCACAGCACAGCTCCATCCCCTTCTGCTGTGTGACCCTGAATATGTGACCTCACCCCTCTGTGCTTCAAACTGAAAAGAAGTAAGTTGGGAAATTCACTAGTAACTTTCATGTGAACATTATAGGTTTCCCATCATGTTAGATGTTATTACCAGTGTCATTAGTTTTACTATCTCCCTTGAAATTAGAATGGGCCTGTGTGATCCCTCTTCTCTGAACATGAATTTAGAAGTATCGCCTGCTCTCTTCTTGCCCCTTACTTCTCACACCCATCCCTAAGCCTGTACATTGGCTGAATGTGGTTGCAGTCTTTTTGAAAAAACATCATGAATTCTGCAAATAAACAGAGCAGTATTCCTGGGTATTATTCTTTTAGCTTGAAATATGTTTTGCTTGTGTATAATATCTTTACTTTCTTCATGCTTGTATTCTCTAGCCTCACTTGGAATCCCAGTTGTAACATTAGAAATATGGAAGAATCACATTTGCAGCTGGTAAATTTTCATTGAGTTGGTACATGCAGATCTGGTGCTAATTACTTTAGGTTATCACAAATGTTTGATAATGTAGCTACCAATTTCTAAGGTGGAATAAGTGGATGATGAATGTATCATTAGTCTATTAAGCAGCATCATTTTCTTCCTAGCCACTGAATATAAAACAGAATAATTCAAATAACTACACTTACAGGAGCTAATTCACATCAGTTCATATATTAACATGGTCAGCCTAATTGAAGCCATCTCATTTGCCCATCAGATATCTGAGCCTCTATGGGCATGTGACACATTTCTAGCCAGGGAGATGGAGAGAATATCTCTTGGGTCTTTCCTAGGTCTTTAGAAGAACACTTCAGAAGAAAGGCTCCCCCCTCCTGATCCCATCAACATATCTTCATGTAGATCTCAGGGTGCTGTCACCATGTCTATAAATGATGTGCCTCAACTGGAAGATGAAGTTGATGTGGCATGTATATATCATTGTGTAAAATTCTGAAGGTTAAATATCCAAGTGTATTCCCATTAGACTAACAAATATGGTTGCACATTTATCTTAGTTTCTTATTATTTGGATCATGAATTTCCTGAGAGTTTAGGCAGTCTTTGTTTTATTTTCTTCAGTTAATGTTGAAAGAGTCATACATAGCAATGAATATGAATTGTGATATAATTAAACAGATTCAAAAATCAGATGTCTGAGTGAGCATAGTGTCAGCAAAGTGCAGAGAGGGGACATGGATAAATCACAGGATTTTGTTGAGAATGGAAACCACTTCTTGGGGATATCAGCGCTGAAGCTGCTTTACTTGCAGATGTGGCATGTGCTGAGATCACCTGGGAGAGAAGCAGAATGCATATGTTTATCCAGGTAAGAGGAGGGATAGGGTGTACATTATTAACATGATGATAAATGGGTGAGGTAGTGGACCCATTTATTCCTTGAGAATGAGACAATTGGATGTACATCACAATAATGAGTATAACATGTGAAAAGGCTGAACTGGACATTCATGGAGAAGAAGGAGTATGGGAGGTTTATCACTAATGTAGGGAGATGTGAGTGAGACAACAGGCCTGAAATCCCAAGGGAAGATGAATTATGGAAATATATCACTAACATGCAGACAAATGTGTAAGGCACAAGTGCCAGTCATCATTGGGAAAGAGGGGGAATGGGAGATACAGCAGTGTCAAGAGTAAAAAGGCATGAGAGGGCACAATTAGATATGTGAAGAGAAAATGAGGTATGGAACATAGTCACCAGCAAGTTAGAGAGGCAGTGAGGCTAGCTACCAAGTTCTCATACTGGGCACTGAAGTGACCAAAGGCAATGACACAATTTTGAGATAATGGAGAAAATTATGAGCCAACTTCTCATTTATCACATCAAAGGACACTGAGAAAGAAGTAGTGAGATAATAGTAAAGACTCAAAGAGATAGCATCTGCATTGGACAGTGAAGAAACAGAAACTAGACTGAAGAGGTTGTTAGTATTCATTTTGGTGCAGCACTGAGGAACACTGAGGAAAAGAACTCATCCAGTTCCTTCTGAAGCATGTGGTAGGAGAACATATTTAACTAGTGAAAAGATGTATTAAAGAAAATTTGTGGAGTTAGACAGGAATCTGAGTATATAAGTAAAGGTATGCAAAGAATGAAAACCATTGGAACAAATTCCAGAAAGTTCAAATAAATTTTGATGGTGAAAGTGCTCAAGGTATAATCTTAGAGAAAAGAAAAATCAGAGCAGAATGAGAGAAAGGATGAAGGGAAAAAAAAAGGTAAACAAACTTTCCACGCACAGAGTGCTGGCTCAGAAATTTTCCAAGAGAATATAACATTCGCAGGGGAACCTTGTGTGAGTAGTTTTCTCATTGCTGAGAATACGTACTATTCTAGTGTGGCTGGTTCTCACTGTTCATTTAACAATTATGCTCAGAAGTTAGTGATAATTGAAGGTATAAGAGAACATGGTGTAGTGTGGTGAAAGCAGTGATGTCACCCAGAATTCAAGAGATATGGATCTGTCCTTGGGAACAGGAACAGTGTCATCAGTAAGGATGTCCCTGTAAAGGAATCTTTGTGAGGTGGAACTTCCTGGTGTACCAGGCTGGGGGACACTTCACTATGTAATGAGTACATCAATTTTCCTTCTCCCCCTTTCATTGAGAAATGAGATGAGGTCAGTACCTGCTTAGATACAATGTCCCTGAGGCAACCTTTTGGCCCCCTATTTCACTACCACATTTCTCAGCACCAGCTGTTGATTGCCCTTTGGTCACCCATGGTGTTGATGTCACATGCAAGAGATTTTCCAAAAGTAAACAGGGAAGGAAAAATTTCCATAATGTAGGTGGCTTCTTTGAGTAGGGTTTAAATGACAATATGAAGAGGACAATCTGCCTCAGAGAAAAATAAATTTATTTCAAAAGGAAATGCAAACTGCTCCTTTACTCTCAGACCAGGCCAAACATAAGAGAATTCTAAACAAATACATTTTCCCAAACACAAAAATACTTAAAATGACTCACTTTCTGCCCTGTTTCCTAACCATTTAATTGATATATCCTACAATAAGGCAAGGCCTAGATCAAATTCTGAATGTGAGTCTACCATTAAAAGATAGGAACATTTCTTCTTATAAAAATGAAATATTTCAATTGAGGAACTTCAGTAGAAGACACGGAATCATTTCTAGGGTGATCCCACGGGGGAAGCTTTCAGTCAGACAGGAAACCCCAGACACTGGCAGGAATCCATCCCTCAATTGCACATCTGCACCTGCACCTTGGGCTGGAACCTGTGCACAGTGGGTCCTGAGCACCCTCTGCAGACCAGCCACCTCCCACCACCCTGGGGGGGAGGCTTGAGTGGAGTTCCCAATGACTCTTTTTCACTATTTCTCTTCTATATTGAAACACGAATGTGAAGTCAGTCCTAAATTTACCTATTTACAGGTAAAATCTGTTCTTGTATTGTCTCCATTAATGGTGAACCAGCACTTCATGGAAACTGTGTACCTCTTGTTAACTAAATGTGTTTTAAAATCACCAGCTCTACTCATGTAGACTGATGGACCTGGCCAGTTCAGTAGTTACTAAAGTTGAAACCAGGGAGTACTCAGGAAACTGTGAGACCCTCCCAGTCTGTACTAAATCTTTCCCAGCTTCCACCAAATGCACCTCACTGGAAGCCTGCAAGCACAAAGATATCCCGATAAGGAAAACATTGCATATTTCCAATAATTCTCTAAGTCATATCCAATTGAAACACAATATTCAATACCATGTGCTTTCCAGAAAATTATCTTTTAAAAAAGCAATAAGGAAAACCCAGCTCAGCACAAAATCCTTGCTATACTAAATCTATTCATACTAAGTCATCAAATAGGAACACCTGGAAATACCTTGGCTGGTAGTCCTGTCTCAGAGCTACAGGGTCAGGGCTGGGGTGGATTTCGCCAGCAGAGGGAGGGCCCCAAGTTTCATTTCCTACTTTCATAGGGAAAGAATTACAATTGTTTTTCTTCAGAGATGACAATGCACAGAGTAGTTATGAGTGACTTGAGGGAAAAAATGTTGCCATGATAGCATTTGTGAAAATGTGAATTATTATTGTGTGATTTTCCTTGACTAAAGACTTGGCATCCATCATCTTAATATATATATTCAGTATCTGAAATTCATAAAGGTTAAAATGTCTTAACCTGCTCACCAATTCTGGATATTAAATATTACATAATAAAATTCTAGACGAGGGAGAGTTGTGGTATGTAATTGCAGTTTTAATTTATTTTAATTTTTGTATTCTTATAACACATTTGAATCCTCTTTGTTCACTCCCAATCCCAGGATGGTATCACCTAGGATTGTCTTCAGAACATGCAGGTCCTTGATGGTCCTTCCTTTGTTTGAAGGGCAGTATAGGAAAGTTCCACCCAACCTTCCCTCCCCTTCTCCCTCACTAGGGCTCAGAGTACCATTGTGGAAAATCAGCTCCCCAGCTTCCCATCTATCACTCTCCATTTTCTCTCTCAGAGCTGTTTCCTCAAAATAATAAAAAAAAAGTCCATGCATATTTAAACTTTATTTGGGTGCTTTTCAAACAAACCACAATGCAAAAAGCACTTTAATACAAATTCTGACAGAATTTCTAATGCTTAAATTTCACTATTTTTTAATCCCTTCCCTCTTTGGAAACACATTTGGGCAGGTGCATAATAAATTCCATGTGTGTGTCTTCCCGTGGAGCCTGCAGGGAATGTAAACCCAGCATACCTGGGCACTCTACCCCATTCCAACATACAGTCAAAAATAAAGGCCAAACAACACAACTACTTTAGAAAACATTTTAAGAAATTGCCAAGTTTCTTCAATATTTAACATGTGTTTACCCTGAGTCAGCCACTTCACTGCTACGTATTTACTCCAGAGAAATGTATGCTAAATAACATACAAACAATTGCATTGATATTCATAGCAGATTTAGTGGTAATCACTGAAAATGCAAACAGACAAATAGCCATCAACAAAGGAATATATAAACAAATTGTGGTTTATCTGTATAGTGCAATAATACTCAGTAATAAAATTGAATGAACTACCGAAAAAAAAATCAAGGCCTTACCCAATCCCTTTGCCTTGCGTAAGTCAGTTCAGACATGCTTGTGCCTAAGCAGTCCTCCAAGGGATTTGCTCCATTTATAGTAAAATCGTCTGTAGAATTCTCTTGGTGAATCAAATGCCTTCATTCTCAACATTCAACCTAAATTTTGTTGTATTCATTTCCACCTTGTTACTATTTTGTGCTCACAAGTAATGCAACCACAGGCAGGATTCCCAGATGACCCCCACCAGGGCCTTCTTCCCTGATTTTGGTGGCTAAGTGGCTCTGCTGCCTGAGTACCTGCATGAACTCTGAGCTGCACTACTTTGTGCTGCATTTTCTGAGTTCTAATGAACCTCTGTTATAGCTTTAATCAAGATAAAGTGGAGTTTTCAATGTTTCATTGTACTGTGAGCCAGAAAAGGGCACCTGCACTCTCCTTATAGTGGCCCTTGGGCATGTATCTCGGCCCAGATGCATCTGTGTTCTTAGTATTCCAGCAGAACCTCTGAGTAATGCTGGGTTCAGGTTAATGACTCAGATTCTCTGAATTACTAGTTCTGAGATTCAGCCAGGCATTTTCCTCTGTTTTACAATGTGCTTGGTTTGGAAATACTATACCCCACAAGTTACATGGCTCCATGTGGTGGCAGCTTGTGTGGAAGCAGATTCAATTACTATTTGAAGAGCAGGAAGAGGTGTAACATTTGGAAAGCTGAGGTCCACATTCCTAAAACAAGGTCACTCCTCGGGACAACAGAAAGTGTCTGTCCTGCTGCTGCTACTGCTGCCTGTGCCTCCATCACAATGGATGCTCCTGATCCTCAGTTTATGGAGAAAACCCTCATGGACCCTCTTGCACAGCCAAAACTCCTGCCATGAGGAGGTCTCTAAAACTGATGGTATTCACTATGACTCTCTGGATAAAGACACTTTAAAATATGAGCAGGTTATAGAGTATAATTCAGAATTATATCTATTAACACCTCTCCAAGCTCTGGAGACAAATTAAACAGTGCCAACACATCATTTCCCAGGGAGCAGGAAAAGTGCCTTCTCTGACAAAATGTCCCTGTTACTCAGTCCATATGTTGAGTTCCCACCCTTCTCCAGCCAACCCCAGTCACCCCCAGAGCATCATACATGGAGATGACTTTCCATTATGAGAGCTCTCCAAGACCTGACCTGGGCATCTTGAGGGGCCTTCTTATTGAATGAAAATTCTGCAGAGATTTTTAAGAAAACAAAAATATTGGAAACAACCCTGTGAAACAATTTCTGAGGGGTTCACACTCAAGTGTGGCCCTGAAGTGGCCACCACCAGCCCTAACCATCTGATCCAGAAGTCATGACACCCTCTGGGCCAATAGAAAATTGTGGTGTTTCCCACAAAGATAATCCTGAGTTCTCTATTTTAAATGAGGACACATATGTTTCTCTAAATAAACAGCAAAGTTGATCATGAATGGAAATATCTTCATAAAATAAAGAATTTAGCACATAATCCTCCTGAAGATCTCAGGATGGAGCACTCTAAATTTGGAAGGAATATTTTATAAAGCACATGTGATTTACACCCAAATCCATAAGGAAAAAAAATGAAACATGCTGCTTCCAAATATTATTTGCCAGGTTTGTATTAAGTTTTTCCATGTAAAGAATGGAAATAAGTATATGATAGAGGGAAGTTAGATGGAGCACCAGAAGATGAAAGATCACACGGAGCTCACATCTTGTGATACCATTACTTATCTCATAAAGGATGTAGTCACCAGGTGGAGCCCCAAGGACAGAGCCCCCAAAGACCAGGAGACTATAATGCAAAGCTCAGTGTATAATGAGGTAATTCATAAGGAGCACCTCAAAAAGTCACCTATAATAGAGTTTACAACTTTACCAACAATGATTATCAATTCTATATCCTCATTCAGTTTTGTCCAAACAATATATTCTGCTTGGCTCCAAAACCCACATGCCTTTCCTGAATGTGTCCACACAGCAGAGAGGAGACGGCCCCAGTCCATGGTGAGTGATGATGTGCCATCAGCCTTTCCTCAATACCTGCAGGAGTCACAGCCTGGGCCACAAGCTGGGATCCAGGTCAGAAACATGAATCCTGGGATTTAGACCATAGGAAAATGATACCCACTGAACGGGAGCAGAAGGAGCATAGAGCGATGAAAGAACCAAGACCCAGGGAAAAGAAAATGGATTAGCAAAAAAGAAAAAAACAAAAACAGACAATAGATCAGGAATGAATCTGACATGCTCAGTTTATATGAAGAGGAGGGGTCAGATTTGAAATCCATTAGGATTTATAGGTCATTGACCCTGAAATGTCCTCTCTCTTGACTCTTACCTGCATCCCAGAGTGTCCTAGTCACGGAATCCTCCTGGGGTCTCTGCAGTGAGATTGATTGGAAAAGATGCACCAGGCTGCCCTGAGCTACCCTGGGACTCTGAGGTGACCCCTGGCAGAGTAATTTCTGCATCCATAATGAACTGTTTACTTTGTGTGCATTTGAAGTTGTTTTTTCCTATTAAAACAAACTTTTTTAATTCAGAGACTTCAATGGTGGGCACAGAGTTGCACATCTGATGATGTTCCCTTGGGGAACTGTAAGGTAGGGAGGAACCCCCAGTCCTGCTGTAAACCAACCCTTTCCTCCCATCTGCCCATGCCCTTGGTTGGGCAATGTATCCTGAGGGTCCTGAGCATTTCTGAATCTGAGCCCCATCCTTGAATCCTCACAGGATGGTTTGTGCCTGGGCTTCTCCTCACTGTGGGTTTCTCTTGCACAGTAGAACACAGTGATATCTTCAGATCTTAGGCTGCCCAGCTGCAGATACAGCTTGTTCTTGGAATGGTCTGTGGACATAGTGAGTTAGTCATTCTCAGAAACTAATATATGTTGTACTACCATCAAGATTAATTTGTCCAAACTAGCCCAGCCCCTCTCCTTTTGTTTTTTTATATTAAAAATTAAAAAATAGAAGAGCAATTACTATTATTTTATACTTTATAGGGGTGTGGTAGTGCACAGGAATTAATGTTTATATTGTAAGGAATTACCATTGGTATACTGTTAAAATTTCCATAATAGATGGTAAAGATGGTGACACAATGTTTGAATGTAATTAACAGCACTAAATTATATGCTTGAATATAGTTAACAGTGGAAATTCTAGGTTGTATGAATGTCACTAGAATAAAATTAAAAAGAAATAAAACATAGGACTGTACCACATAAACAAGAACTCTATTTTAAATTATGAAATATAATTAATAATACAATAATATTATCTTTCTACAATTGTAACAATTGCACTACATTAATGTAAGGTGTTAATAATAAAGGGGAATATGTAACTATGTATTTTCTTCCTGGTTTTTTCATATGCTTACAACTTCGCTAATTAAAAAAATGAAATTATATTGGAATACATAACTTGTATTTTTGTTTGCTTTGAAACTCCTTGCTTTCAATTATTCTTCTTATACTGAGATGTGAAAAATTCAACTTTAAATAGTACTATATGATTTCTTCTATTAAGACTTCCCCAGACCTCGGTTTCCCTTCTTTTCTCTTGGCAAACTAATTAGATTTATGGATTTTTATGTTCTTTATTAATATTGCATTTTGTTTCTCACTGTGATCTAAACTTTTTATCAGTGATTACTTCTCTTTTGGCTTGACACCCCGAAGTGATTTACTGTTTATTTTACATCTAGTGGTAAATCAGCAATATATGAGAGGCATAGCTCTTGAAATCAACTGCTTCTCCTTAATTTTTACTCTATAAGATCTTTAAAAACTGAAGCAATTTAAATATTTCCAGAGAGCTTGTGCCAAGTCCATTGGATACATGGCAGCAGAACTCTGAGATCTATAATTGCACATTGAGATTTGGAAGTACTCTGAGATCTATAATTGCACATTGAGATTTGGAAGTAAGGGAAACTCTTTCCCAGACCTATTGCCCTACAGTCCTTGTTCTAATATACACACATCAATTACCCCAACAATACTGTCATTTATTCACTCAGTCAGTCAGTTCACCTATAATTATAGAAAGTCTCTATGGGCTCAGACTAATTCTGCCCTCAGGGTTTTCCCTGCACCACTCTTTACATACAGGATTTTGAGACCCTCCCTGCCATGCTGACAGGATATTTCCATATCCATGATTTGTTCCCTATTGATTATCTTCCCTTGGCTTCTTTCTTGCATGATCCCATGTCCTCTGGCTTATGAATCATGCCCTGGTTTCCACTTAGTACATTAAAGGCAATTTTCTCTCAACTGAACTTTTGAGAATTTTTTAACCAAGAATTGCTTTCAGTTATGGAAAATTGCATGGCAGGGGACTTGGATAAAATTAGGGAAATACAAAAATTATAAGAAGATAGGGATCTCTCAAGAAATTAAGCTCTTTGCTTAAGAGGAAACTACACCAACAAATGTATTCTGCCCTTCCTTCTGCACCTAATCCCACAGCTGGCCCCATGAACATGGTGTCTGAAGCATCCTCTGCCAAGACCCACCCCTAGCTTTGTGGGCATTTCCTCATGGAGGCATTCAGCTGGACTCACATTGACTTACCCTCACTTTTCTCTCACATAGTGAAATGTGTCTCTGCTCTGGTCTCTTGGATTCCTTTGCAGAAATAGCATGTTCTTAAAGTTGCCTTTGGAGGTGGTGAATCAGCCCCTCATGGTGTCTGCCTAGTTCTTAGTTTTCCCATAAGGGCTATCATATCCACCAATTCCAGCCCATTCTTTGCATTCTGATGGGATATGTTCAATCAGTAGTTTCAGGAAGTAAATCCAGAGGTGCACAGGAGAGTCCCACAGACCACATCCCATTCCTTCTATTTTATATTCAGCGTGGCTCACTGAAATCTGATACATCCCTTTTCCAAATAAATGCACATTCCACAGCAGTGGGGATTAGAATTTCAAAGTACTTTTAGGGAACTAAAATTCAGTCCAAAATAAGCTTTCTGTTAGTTTTTAAATATATGACTTTGTAGGTTATAGTTCAAAGAGTGGATTCCTATGACTACCTCAAATAGAAGTACAAGGGATATACAATTTCTAATCACTCAGGAGAGCCTTCATTCATCTAATGGTTTGTCTCATCAACCCCACCCTGTTGTTTGTATATATCTACAAATATCTTAATATTTTGGACCTATGTGGATACAGGTTAGAACTTCAGCACCCTTCCAGTAATGGTGTTTTAGGGACACTCTCAGCTGTGAATAAACTTTCCATGCAATCTTAGCCCCACATTCTCCACCTTGGCCCAATGCATGCAGAGCAGGATGGTATCTAGTTCTCAGAAACAGCTTTAATAAGAGACTTTACATAATGTCCACACTGCAGTTTGGAGGAAAGAAATAGATATTTAATTATAGATAGATAGATAGATAGATAGATAGATAGATAGATAGATAGATAGATGCTGAAAGCATACTGATGCTTTTTTAAGAGGAAAAATAACACATTAAACAAAGACTAACCAGTATTGGGTATCTTGTATACACCAGTATGAGAACAACAAACAGGGCAGAAAGTTATGTCCTAAAGAAATAAAAAATGATGAAGGTGAGGAATGGATGGCAGAAGGAGTGAGGGAAGGAAGATGGAAGGAAGGAAGGAAGCATGTTAGGATTGAAGGAATAATGGAAGAAGGGAAAGAAGGAAGGAAGACAATGATAGAGTGTGTGGTATTTCCACTAAGGAAAATTCATGGTGGTTAAAAGATGTAAACAAAGACAATGTTTGGTTAATGATGTAACAAGCTTTATGCAGCCACCTTGCTGGTTGGCCCAACAGGAGTCAGAGGGCAAATGGAAGCAATCTAGTTCAGACAAGAAGGATAAATTTCCCCCTGTAGCAGGGCCCCTGCCTTGTCAGCATATGAATCTGAATCTCATTTTTACCCTGTTCTTCCCATTTACACTCCTGAGGATACAGCAAAACAATTTTTCCTGGTGATTGTATTTGAGAGGTCCCTGGTAGAGGATGTCTCCAAGAATTCTACTCTGAAGCTTTGAGGTACATATGGGAAACTTGATGTTTTCAGGATGTGGTTTCCCTCACTGTGCTCCTTGCACAGTAAAATGAGGCTGTGTCTGAGGCCTTCAGGCTGGTCCACTTCATGTAGGCCATGCTGGCAGAGTTTTCTGTGGAGACAGTGCTTGACCTTGGAAAGATGGGCTGTAGTTTATTTCTGAGTCATTAAGATCAATGTGTTCTACCCATCCAGGCACTTCCCTTGCTGGCACACCCAGTTCATCCAGTATCTGTTGAAGGTGTATCCAGAGGCCTTATGGTAGACTCTCAGAGGCTCTCCAGGCCTTTTCACCTCTGCCTCAGACTACACCAGCTGCTCCTTTGTGATGACACCTGTGTGTGAGACCCAGGACCCAGAGATCATAGGCTCTGTCCCCCAACCCTCGTCTGTGACCCTAAGTGCTAAGTAATCCCTGATCTGGGAGGAGAGCCATGTTGAGGGCAAAGATGGTGACAGACCCCATCTGCAAAGGAAGCTAGAAAGGGATAACATTGAGGACACCAGATGGGCTGTCAGGGATACTCCAGTGGGAAAGGGTTGCAGTGGGTTTAAATGGGAGGAACCCATCACTTTGCACATTTACTGCCTGCCTTCCAGATGAGATTCCACAGGGTTTGTAAACCAAAACCCAAGGGCAGGGAAAGACATTTGTCTTGAGACTCCCATGGATGTCACAAGAAACCCCAGTAATCATCTCCCTACAGTGGGCCTGGACTACACAGAGATGGGCCCTCACCCATCTCCAAGGCATCTTCACAGTCCACAAAGGGATGAGGATGGGTCAAATATCTAATGATTTTGCAGTTGAAGGGACCTCCACTGTATCAAGTTCCCCCCTTCAGCTTTGGCAGAGGATCCAGTTAGTGAGGGAGTTTCTTTTTCACTTTTGAGGGGTTGTTAAGTATTGTGGCCATGCAGGCACACCTTTCCAATAGAAACAGTGTTTCCTGAAGCCCTGGGGCTGCAATCAATGTCCTGGTTCTTTAAGGATGGACTTGGGCGGGTAGCCAGTGGGATTTATTCAAAGCTGCCTCTCAGGTCAATGCAGCTGCTAGTCAAGGGATCCAGGTCCTAGATCCTGATTCCCTGGGTTCACTTTTGATGGTTTGCTATCCTTGTAACATTATACCTTTCTTTATCAAAAGAAGTTATCTCACAATGTTTATGTTAAGTAGAGGAATAATTCAAATGTACATATATAATTTTCTACTAATATGCCCCATAACAGAAAATGACTTTAGGATATAAATATATATATATATATATATATATACTTTTTTATGTTTTAAGGGACTTCTATACATAAATAGGAATTTGGACACATTGCTACCAAAATGTTAGCATTTGTGTCCAGCCTAGGCTGCATTTAGGCAGAATACAACATTAGTCTCTAATGGAACTGCTCTAGACTTTTTGGTGGATCTCTCCAGAATTAGGCTGCTTTCTTTCTTTATATCACTTTCCAAAGTCACTCAAGGGTAGGATGAATTTTGAGTGCCATTGGAGGGAAGGAGACTAGTTCTTCTCTAAAGGAATCTCATCTGTCACCTCCTGAAGGTTCCCTATGCCACCAAATCATAAACTTTACTTCATCTGTAAATAGACTTTCAGCATTAGGAAGCTGCAAATGTCAGCTGAATTATTTTGGTGTATTGAATATAGACATTGTAGTGTCTTAGATGCCTATTCCTTCTACTCAAAACACCACAAGCCAGTGGCAGAAAACAAGAAGAATCTATACATTCAAGATCAGAAGGATAGATGTGCTGGAGAAGGCTATGCACATGTCCATATATAGTGGGCCCTGAACCACTAAGTAGGTGAAAAAGTTTCCATTTCTCTTATCTCTGAAATTTCCACTGACAGAACCGATTATTAAAGCTTGTTTTAACCACTTCCACCAGATGTTTTAACCACTTCCACCAGAACAATCTTAATTAACTTGACCTCTAGATATGCAGAAAATGTCCATTAACCTAGGAGAAAAATTTGCCTAGTTTTAACATTAAAAATCACACAAACTGAAACTGCCGCTTACTATACCACTAGAATAGCTGCTCCCTTACTACCTTGTGAAAAGTTTCATTTCCCTCTTTGAAGAATAATGAGGGCCCTACCTAGCAAGAGGACAAGTCCCTACTTTCTTCTTTCCACACAGAATTAACTGAAACTAGTGGAAAATGTGTGGGAAAGAACAGACCTGAACTTAAGACCACCCCAGGACACAAAATACACTGTAAGAGAACTCAAAGTGTGCAGAAAAAAACAAAAGCCCATCACTTAATATAACATATCCCATCAGCCAATTATAATAACCAACTTGCAACCCCAAATTTACTATGGACAGAGTAAATGAAAATAACCAACTTGCAATCCTTAATTTGAATATTTACCAGCCCATTCAAATGTGCCCCTAGCCCTAAAATCCCTAACCCCTACTCCTTTTGTTTAATCCAGTAAGTATCCTTCACCTTTCCATTTCAAGAAAACATATCTGAGTAAGCTATTATCCCCCATTTTCAAGAGGCTAAGTTTGCTATCTAAACATTTTCTCTTCTCAAAATACCAGTGCTTAATGATTGGAGCTGTGTGTATCAGGGGAGGACTCAATTTTGAGCCACGACAAATGCTTCCTGGGAGAAATCTAGGGAGAATATGTTCCATGCCTCTCTCCTAGCTTCTGGTGTCAGCTGACAATCCTAGACATTCTTTGGCTTTCAGCTGCATGTCTCCAGTCCCTGCCTCCTTCATCACATGGTCATCTTCCCTATGAGTATTTCCTTACTATTCTTATAAGGGAACCAGTCATTGGATTAGAGCTCACCTGCAAATTAAATTAACTAATTACATCTGCAAAAACCCTACTTCCAAATAAGATCACATTCTTAGTTTCTAGAAGGACTTGGATTTTTAGGGACACTGTTTTAATACAGTGCATTTAGTTTTCTTTAAGATGCAAAGCAGGGATCAGCATCATAGGAAAGGGTCTGAGTGTAACATATGCTAAAACTGTACCGAATTTCTGCTTCTTATTTAATTTTGTCGAAGAAATGGTCCACCTTACTGAAGCAAACAGAAAGGGCAGGATAAAAATATTGAGAAAAAAGAGGAGTCACTTCATCTTGATACTTCACTGATAAGCAAGAAAGAAGAGATTATGGTATTTAAGAATCTATTGAACTAATTAGAAATTTAGATAAGCATTACAAGAGCTACTAGGATGTGTTTTGATCTATCAAAACCCAGATAATTTTAAAAGGACTTTTTGTTTTTTTTTTTTGTTTTGTTCTGTTTTTTTATTGAAATTCAGTTTCATTGAAATAAATTCATACACCATACAATCATCCATGGTATACAATCCACTGTCCACAGTATGATAGCATAGTTATGCGTTCATCACCACAGTCTATCTCTGAACGTTTTCCTTACATCAGAAAGAACCAGAACAAGAATAAAAAATAAAAGTGAAAAAAGAACACCCAAATCATCCCCCCATCCCAACCCTTTTGTCCTTTAGTTTTTATCCTATTTTTCTACTCATCTGTACACTAGATAAAGGGGGTGTGATCCACAAGGTCTTCACAATCACATTGTCACCCCTTGTAATCTACATTCTGGCTTATATAATTATTCTTATATAATTGTCTTCAGGAGTCCAGACTGCTGGGTTGGAGTTTGGTAGTTTCAGGTATTTACTTCTAGCTATTCAAATACATTAAAACCTAAGAGGTGTTATCTATATAGTGCATAAGAATGTCCACCAGAGTGACCTCTCGACTCCATATGAAATCTCTCAGCCACTGAAACTATTTTGTCTCATTTTGCGTTCCCCTTTTGGTCAAGAAGATACTCTCAGTCCCACGATGCTGGGTCCACATTCATCCCCAGGAGTCATATTCTGCATTGCCAGGGAGATTTACAACCCTGGGAGTCAAGAACCACATAGGGGGGAGGGTAGCAAGATCACCTGTTGAGATGGCTCAGTTAGAGAGAGAGGGCCACATCTGAGCAACAAAGAGGTACTCAGGGGGAGACTCTTAGGCACAATTACATGCAAGTTTAGACTCTCCGTTGCAGTAACGAGCTTCTTAAGGGCACGTCCCATGCTTGAAGGCTCAGCACATCAAACCACCAGTCCCAATGTTTGTAACAACATCAACACCAGTCCAGGTGAGGATGTCCAACACATCTGTACCTTCCCCCAGATACTCGGGGCTGGGGAGGGGGAGGCTGTAAATATATTTTTTATTATCTGCCCAAATTACTCTGGGATGTGTCACTAATTCACTCCAGCCTATACTAACCTACTGTATCTCACTTCCTATTCAAAGTTCCATGAAACTGTGGTATTTGAACAAATCGACTGTAGAGTTGTACTGTTTAGAAAATTTAGATCCCGTACCAATAGATATCTCTTCCCTTGGTCTCATATGGAAGTTGAAGTTTTAAAACACAATCAGTTTCAACCTTTACCATTTGGCCTGGCTTGCCCTGGTCTTAACCAGACCTGCTTCATTCATATCGCTAATTGAAGTCTGGGCTCATTTTCAGCTTTTTTTTTTTTTTTTTTTTTTTTGACAGTGGCTGTATGCACTAATACTGACATTCATATCTGTGAGCTCTAGCTCTGAGTTTCAGGTGTCTCAGATATACGCATTTTTCCAGAGACCAATCAGGTTATACACTAGGGGATCAGCATCACAAATTTTAGAGATAGGCATTACAATTCAGGGATAGAGTTAACTGCTGTAAGAGCTTATAATCTAGGGACCATTACAATTATTTCCACATTAGACTATGTTCTAAGATTCAATTCTGAGTTTACACATTGTAGTTAGTCAGTATTGGTGAGGCATCCTCCCTCTCAGCATGTTTTCTCCAGCACTTTTACTCCTATATATAGATTTTCCTACAATTTTATAGAGTTATATTCACATACCATACATTTATTCACAGTGTACAATCAGTTGTTCATGGTATCATCATAAAGTTGTACATTTATCACCACAATCAGCACTTGAACATATTGATTACTTCAAGAAAAATTGTTTTTCTTTTAGCAATAAGAAAAAAATTATAAAAAGAAAAATAACATCATACAATACAATATACTAGTAAGGACAGCAAATAACACCACTACTAAGAATCCCATATTCCTCCCCTATATCCCCCACTCATATACATTCAGCACTGGCATATTGACTTTGTTATATTTAATGGAGGTATATTACAATGTTACTGTTGACCATAGACTCCAGTTTGCTTTGAATATGTTTTTTCCTGAATACCATTAAAAGGACTTTATTCAAATAAATATAACTAGTTTTATAGAACAGAAACAATCTGGAATACTTTGCATCCTCTCCATACATTTACATGCTCCCAAAATGAAGATACATTAGTGAACCCTTGCTTAGCATGAGGTAGGTGTTTTATAGCAATAAGACAACCATCCTCTACAGATCATTGTTAGGCATGCGCGATAATTGCTCAAGGCAACAGGGCATATTCTGGGCACAAACATCTCATGAGTTATTGATAACAGTGCATGTGCTTGGCATTGGTCTGTAAAAATTATGATTTTCCTAAATTGAATGTAGACCAGACCCACACTGGAAATTATTTGCCTCAATGATGAAATACAGGCCAAAAAAAAAATGAGTTGTTTAAACTAAAGTGCTCAATCTTATAATATGTGTATATAAAGCGAGAAATAATATGTCAATTCTCTGGTTTAGTAACATTACATGTTATCTCAACATAACTTAGATAGAATCCAAACTGTATTAACAGATAAACTGGGAGGAACTAAATAATAAAATGATTAGATATAATGCAAATGCAAAGAGATCCCATTGGTAATTTGGTTTGTCTTGAATATTCTTTTATTCACTGATATATGGAGAGTCACATATGTATGGATAGAATGCAAGCAGAATATATTAGATCAGTAGACTAAAAATAAAACAAATTATTTTTCAATTGGTACCACAAATGCCTGATACAATTGGACCAAATACTGAGCAATTGAAATTGTAACTTTGGTCAATACACCAGCTTTGAAAATAATTATTTGAAACTGAAATGAATACAAACCATTATAATCTGAATCTGGTAACAGATCTTGAAACAATTCAGGTACTGAGAGAAAAATCATCTGAACATAAATTTATTCCACTAATAATTATAGGACAAAGAGACATTGCCAAGAATATAATGAAGAACTAAGATATAATTAGCATTTTGACTTTCCCAAGCTGAAACGAAATGAGCCATTTCAGGACAGAGACTAGTCAGCTCTGGGTATCCCAACAAAGGGAGATTTGTGTCTCCTCCCTACCCAGGGCACACTGGTGTTTCCTAGCACAGCAGCATGCACACCTGTGTCCTCAGGTCTCAGAGCCTCACCTGTAAATGCACCTGATTCTGAATGGTCCCTGGTGAGACTATGGTGAGATGCAGTGGCTGTTCTGGGGATGAACTTCCCACCTCTGTTGATCCCACCCACATATACCAGACACTCTCTGGAAAGCTGGAATTCTGAAAGTACAATGGAGAAGGAGAGAGTTATCTCACATGTGATGTTCCTGTTCTGGATGGGCATGATTTCTCCTGGAATAGATCCCAGCAGGTTCACCTGTGCCCTCACAACCAGGAACAGAAACTCTCCTTCATTAAACACAACATACACAAAGAAAAATCTATTTTCCAGAGTTGCTGGATGGGGTGTAGGCAGGTGGAGATACATTCACCTTCCAAGGATGGTATGGAACAAAAGAACCAAGCAGAATTCTGAAAGACCCAGGTCTCCATGAAATGTCATGTCATCAGCTACATCTGCAGAATCCTGTGGTTTCACAGGTAGGCTAGGAGGGTGAATTTTTCCTTTCTGATGGCCCTGCCCGCTCCACAGAAAAACAAACATGTAGAACTTGACATTTTATTAATAAGAAAATACATGAAAACTTTATGGTAAAAAATATACAAACATGTCCTGGATTAATATATCAAAGAATTATTAGATTTAAAGAAAGAGAGTTAATGTAAATGGAACCAGAGATGCTCTTTGGAAAAGTGAAAAATAGATACTGTGAGCTTGTTAGTTTGTCTGCTATTCTCTTCTAATGTATATGTTGAAAACTTTTGTGCTCTGTGTGTGTGACATAATTGCTGCACCCCATGCAATAGCATCAAAATATAAGAGATTTAAAATAAAGATAGGCACTTGTTCCTGGATGCTGCAAGGTCCGAAGCTGCTGATGAGTCCATGTAAATGTTTCCCTCTACTTCTTAGACCTGAGGACTCAATATTTGCCTGATGGTAGGAGAAGGTTATTTTCCATTGTCAATCTCAGAATGCTTACTGAAGTTCAGAGAATGAATTTCACATTCTCCATTGAAATGATTTCATTTACACTTCCATCTAAATCCAGAAGAAAGGACAGGGAATATATTATATATTATGTATATATGGTCACACAAACATACATGTACATAAAAACAATTTTAAAAAGCACAAAAATCTCTTTCTTTCAATCTTGGATAGAACATTGACTTTCTTAGAAAATGTGCAATGGCCATTATCTGGGGTTTACATGTTTTGCAGAAGAAGAGGGAACTCCAGGCAAGGCCAGGAAACTCCTCCTCAGCTTCTCTCTGTACCTGCCCCTGGGGATGGCCTCTAATCTCTACTGAGATGATCATGAGATTGTACTTCTTATTCTACTTGGTTAATATATTATAGTAATTCATTAATGCATGATAGGTCAACCTTGCAACCCTAAGATAAATTGTTTAGGACACATAATTATTTTTTATGTTACTTTAATTTTCTATCTTGTATTTTTTTAAGGATTTTGTTCCCATATTCAGAAGTGATGTTGGTACATTGTTTTCTTTCCTTCTGATGACTCTTTCTGGCATTGGAGTCAGCAAAATATATGCCATATATAATGATTGGGGAAGTGTTCCTTTTTTTCTATCTTTAGGAACAATTTTTTCCAAGTTTTTAAGCATTGTGATTCATTCCTTTTTGAATGAATGCTAGAATACACATGTGAATCTATATTCTCCTTGAACTTTATTCATGGTTATTTAACGTTACTGATTCAATCTCTTAATTTGTTATATATGTATTCAAATTATTTATTTATTTTGGATTTCTAGCATTTTTTCCCTTTTCATCTAAGTTTTCTAAATTTTTGGCTCACAAATATTAAAAGTATTCTTGATAATCATTTTTATTTATGTTTTTTTTTTCAAGAATGCCATCTTCTATTTAGTAATTCTAATAATTTTTATAATTCTGTCATTTAAATGCCTGGTGTTTTTTTTTAACTTTCAATTATTCATTTCATCCCCAGAATTTCCTTTTAGTTGTTTAAAAAATTACTATCCTTTTATTGATATTAACTATTTGATTCCAGGTTGCCAATATATCTTCCTTTCCTTCTTTAATCAAGCTTTCCTGTTCCAGTTTCTGTTGCATGCATTTTTTCAAGTTTCCGTGTCCTATATACTTGCATTTTTGTCTATCTCATAATTTCTCATTGGAAACTGGAGAGTCTGGATAATATATTGTAGCAAGTCCAAATACTGCCAGTCCTCCCACCAGTGCTTGATTTTTGCCTCCTTCCTAGCTTAGGGACTGGCTGGAATAATGCAGTGGTGTGTTCCTGCCCCACTGTGATGAGTCTCTGATATTTTTCCTCAGGGGAGATTTGCTTCCTCACACAGTCACCGTGGCGTGAGAGCTGAACCTGTACTCCACTCTTCAAAGCTTCTAGCAGCCTCACATCACTATTGGACAATGCTAACTGTTGGCCATTTGTTCTATTCCTGAGTACTGTACCTGAAGCCTAAGTGCATCTACTATCTAATGAAAACAAATTTGGACACTTCTGATCGTTACTTATGAATTCAGTATTTAGTGATTTTATTCACAAAAGTGGTCTCCTCTCAACTGTCTTATTCACCATTCCTCACTTATAAACTATCTGATTTTCAGTCTAGACTTTGCATCCATTAGATACAGGAATCTTATTCCAATTCCCTTCATCACAATACCCACTGTTTCTGTGAAAATTCTTATCTTTAAACTACTCTCAAATCTGTTGTAATGAACTTACCAAGGTCTTGGATCAGAACTCTAAAGCTGGGGATGAGAAAATAAAAGCTCACTCTGAGAGACACCACACTAGGCACTGAGCACTTGGTGAAGGAGGGGGAACCTATTGGGATACACTATGCTTGTCCTCCTGGCTTGGGATCATGACTTAATGAGCAAAAAAAAGGATATTCTCCGGGATGCACTCCCAAGATCGAACCACAATTCCATGACTGGGCTTTGAGCAAAAGAATGAAGCAGTATTTCTGGATCACACTCACTCTGCACTTAGGTTCAGAAGCAGCATCTGGTTAGTATGAGACCTGCTGATAGGCTACATTTCCTGAGAAGAGACACCTCTTATGCATGTTTATTGTAGATTATGTCGCTCAGCAAATTTACTGCAATTAATTCTTACATTCTTGTGTATCTAACATTTGTTCATCTTTATACTAAGTAGTTTTTCAATATATCCATAAACCTTATTTTATTTATATTTTAACCTGATGATTGGTATTTTTGTTTCCAATTAATGGACAATACAATGCAATATGCAACTCATTTTGAAAATCTAGTAGTTGTGAAAAATATTTTTCTTGCTCTTAATGACAAGTAACAAAAAGAGATCTGGAAATCTACAAAGTATCAAAATTTATTCAACACATCACATATTTGAAGCAACAGAGTAAAGAATAATACTAAAATTTGGAGACAGAGTTGCTACAATAAAGAAAGAGGACTGAATTTAAATTCTAGTTGGCACAAATATCACATGATCACCTATAAGTTAGTAAGAACATTAAAATGTTGTCATAAATGAATTTCTATCTTTAATTGAGATCAAGATCCTGGAGTGTATCTGACAGAGGACATATCCATGTTTTCTTGCAGGTTTTTCTTCCACAAAATAATAACAAACTAAAAACTAAACAGAACAACAAAAAAGGCAAAGCTATTAATCCCTGGTGGTGCTTGGGGAAGCAATGGTAGAAATTCATCCACAACCACCTCCATAGTTCTACCAGAATTCAAATCAACTAATTTGAATGGGGAAAGCAGAGGAAGCAATTACACTGTGTGCACTTGTGGGATCCAGAAGAAACAGTTCAGGGAAAGAGCTCACCATCGAATGTATGCCCAGAACAACCTTCTCTCTCTTCACTGAGGAATAACAACCTTAACCTGCAGAAGAGAGGCTCTGAATTTGACAGCTGAAGGCATTATTGAAAAACTATTGCTGCTTTGTCAGAAAAGTCAGATAAAACACACTGTAACCCAGAGTGGGGCTGAAATACATGACAGGCAAAACACTGCCTCATGAGGATGATGTTCCCACCACTGACCATCCTGCTCAGATCCCAGCCTATCTCCAGGATTCTGAGATTCAGAGACTCCAGTATGCACAGAGCCAGGTATGCATCAGGAGATGGTCATGTTCTGAAAGGGTATAGTTTCCCCGTGCTGGTTCTGATGGATGTACTTGGACATGCACCACTGGTTTCAGGAACTTTCATTCCTTTAACAGAAGTCACAGTGAAGAGGAAACTGTTTCCCAGGTACAGGGACAGAGCAGAGAGGAGGCAGTGGTGGGCAGGCTCAGCTTCCCAGGATGAGCTGGAATGTGAGCTCCAAGCACACATCTGGGTAGGTCCATCCTTCCTATGAGGACCCTCAGTTGAGGTCTGCCTTCAGAAGCCTGTGGCTGTACAGGGAGGACTAGAATTGTGACAAGTTCTTTCTGTTGATTTACCTGCTTCACAGTAAAATGTAATATGGTGCTTGATAGTATATTTATAAAACAAATATTTGATGAATTTTGAGAAAAAATATGTGGCAATATTTGATTTGTAGAGACATGAAAAACAAATAGTTATTAATTAAGAATAAATGGTGTCAGGAATGCTATATAGATTAAAGATGTTACATTAAGAATCAACTATTTTTAGCTTATATATCTGTGAATATATATTGAAAACCCATATGTTTCTGATACAATTATGGCATTTATGTAATGGAATCATTTTTATAAGGAATTTAATATAAGAGCAGAGAACTGGTCACTGATGTCATATGAGAGAGAGGGAACAAACTGAGGCACTTGGAAACTGCTCCTACGGAGGGCCAGGCTTCCCCAAAACTTCATACTTCCCCTAAGGAAATAGGTTCAACATGATGGTGGGTTTGGATAGTTTTCCTAAATATTTTCAGAAATGTGAGTTACATTGAGGGAAACAAGTTCACTGAGAAGGTAAATTCAAGTTTTACTCACATTTTCAGGCATATTCATGCAATATAAATATCATTGTAAATAGTATGTGTATCTATGTATTTAAACATACATTTAGTAAAAAAAGCCTGTCCTGAATTTGAATCTTATATTTATCATATCACCGCTTACATGTTATGGGGTTTCCTGTGAGGCAAGAACAGGGAACACCAGGCAAGGTAAGGAAACTCCTCTCAGCCCCTCTCTGAACCTGCTAGTAGGAGTGGACCCTGAGTGCCCCCTTGTGGTGCCAAGTGTCCCCTGCAGCCCAGCCCCTCCTGTGCCCTCAGGGGAGGTTTGTGTCTGGGCTAACCCTGACTTCCTCTCACTGTGTCTCTTGCACAGTAATACGTGGCTGTGTCCTCAGATTTCAGGCCGCTCAGCTTTAAATAGACTTCATTTTTGGAGTTGTCCTTGGTGATGGTGACTCGGGACTTAAGAGTTGGGTTATAGTATGTGCTTCCACTACCAGTTATCTCAGCAACCCACTCCAGCCCCTTTCCTGGAGCCTGGCGGATCCAGTCCATATCATAGCTGGATAAAGAGAATCCAGAGACAGAGCAGGTGAGAGACAGGGTCTGTGAGGGCTTCACCAGGCCAGGTCCCGATTCCTTCAGCTGCACCTGGGACAGGACACCTGAGGACAAGGAGAACCACAGTGAGTCCTGCTCACAGGTGCATCATCCCCATTACCTTCATGTCTGAATTCTGAAACACTCACATCTGGGAGCTGCCACCAGAATGAGGAAGAACCACAAGGCTTTCATGTTCTTAAGGATGATGCCTCTGACACCCAGAAAATTATTTACAGAAAACAAAGAAGCCTGAATTTAAGTAATTGTGCCTGGACATTCATACGGTTACCTAGGTGGTGATTTGCATGTGGGTGGTATCTTTCTATGTAAAGATGAAAGGGGTAGAGTAGGACATTTTCTCTGGTGCTTCCTGGAGAGAATTAAGCTGGAGTTTCCTTATCTTCTCTTAGGGTCTCTCTTTCTATAAGCCCAGGTTCTGTTTCCTCCACACAAGAAACATGCTGCATGAGCTGATAAGGAAGTCAGATCTTTTCAGGGATAATGGATGGCTTTGGAATAGGGCAAATGTGACTCTATTCCAAGTGATGTATTTATGTAGCAAATAGCCACCATAAGTCAAGAACCCCCTAAATTTCTGTAAACATGTTCTGGTACATTAATTTCCTCTGTTACAAATGTCCATGATATATTCCAAAATTTTAGGCAGCAACTAAATATAGGAAGAATGGTGAATTATGAGACAATGCATACATGCATTTTTCTGTGAATTGTGATGGCTTTCAGCAAATCACTAACTAGTGTGTATATATTGTCACATGAAACAGCATCATTCCAGTGCATAGTCAAGGTTACTGTGTTGTTGAATTTAGTATTGAAAGCCTATTAATTACTTTTATTTTGAAACAGGATAGAGGTTTCTTCTTAAATAGGTAATCAATCTCAGTGTTGTGCAAATCTCACATAGCAGTATAACCCTGTCATTTTATTTTTCAAACTGCATGTCAGTAAGAAAAGTACATTGAGCTCTGCCAGTGAGGGAAAACTTTTAATATCTCAAAACCTCCTAAGGGTTAAAATAGAGACAAATAATGGAAGATCAGACAATTATATACAGGAACCAGGTTACCAACTTAGGAAGATCAGACACTTATATACAGGAACCAGGTTACCAACTCAGTTATATACAGGAACCAGTTACCAACTCAGGTTTACTAGAAGTGTCTAGTTTTGACACTTTGGATTATGGAATTTGAATTCAGTGAAATGTTTCCACTCCCTCCTATGAAGTAATATGCATTATCCTTGGTAATCAACTCACACAGTGGATAGATTGCAGAAGGATTGAGCTTACAATGGCCTGAAGGAAACAGGTCTCCTTGAACACTCACTTGAGAGCTTCCCCTGTGAGACCCTGTGTCACAGAATCTTGGAATTGTATCTGACATGCTCTAAGTTAGTCAGATAGATGGAGATCACAGCACAGCTACATCACCTCCTTGCAGGAGTCTCTGAATATGTGACCTTGTCCTCTGTGCTTCAGCTAAAAAGAAGTAAGTTGGGAATTTCAGTAGTAACACTAGTGTGAATGTCACAGGTTTCTAGTCATGTTAGATGTTACTTTCACCATCATTACTATTATTATTTCCCTGGATACTAGAATGGGCTTCTGTAAAACCTTGTCTCTGACCATGGATTTGGAAATTTCACCTGCTCTCTTCTTGTCCCTGACTTCTCACACATGTGTGACAGTGGCATGTCAACACCTCTCTCAGAGCCTGTACATGCACTGATTGTGCTTGGAGTCTTTATGAAAAGAGATCACAAAATCTTGTATTCACCAAAGAAACAAAGCTGTGCCCCTGGGTAATACTCATTTAGCAGGAGTTATGTTTTGCTGATGTATAGTGGCTTCACTTTCCTTATATTTGTATTCACTAGGTCCCTTGGAAGCCCAGTTACTAACATTAGAAATATATAAGAATCACAATCATAGCTGGTAAAATTTCATATATTTGGTACATGCACTTCTGGGGATAATTAAGTTTAGTTTATCATGAATGTTTTACTGGTAATGTAACTATCCATTTCAAAGGTGGAATAAGGGTGTCACTATTCTTCCAAACAGCCTCATTTTCTTCTTTACCTCTGATATGAATACCACAGAATAATTCAAATAACTACACTTATGTGAGCTGATTCACATCAGTTCATACATTAAAATAATCAGCCTAATTGATGAAATCTCATGTTCCCTATCTAGGATCTCTGTCTCTGTGGGCTTGTGACATGGTTCTAGACAGGGAGGCTGGAGAGATTGTCACTTGGGGAATTTCTAGACCTGTATAAGGTCACCCCACAAGAAAGTCTCCCAAGGCTTGCAAAACCATCATCATATCTTCATGTAGACCCTGGGGTGGTATCACCATGTCCATAAATGATGGACACCAACTGGTGGATGAAGCTGATGTACAATATCGTTCACAGTGTAAAATTATTAACAGTAAATACCCAAGTGTATGCCAGTTGAATTCACCAATATGATGGGCTTCGCATCTCAGCTTCTTGTTAATTAGATCATAAATTTACTCCTTGTTTAGGCCATCTGTCATCTTTTCTTCAGTTAATGTTGGAAGAATCATAACGAATAAGAATTGTGATATAATTAAACAGATTTTAAAATAAGATGTCTGAATGAGCCTATTGTCACCATAAGACAAGAAGGAGACAATGTTAAACCACAAGATTTTGCTGAGAATGGAAGTCCATTTCTTGTGAACATCAAGGCTGGAGTTGATTTACTTGCAGATTTGACCTGTTGTAAGATCTTGTGGATTAGAAGCAGAAAGCATATTTCTATCTGAGTAAAATCAGGGATGGGTTGTGCATTGCTAACATGATGGTAAACTGGTGAGGATGTGGTCTCATTCATACCTGGGGAATAACGGAAATGTGATGTGAACCACAATAATGAGGTTAATTTTTAAAATTTCAGAACTTGATATTAATGGAGGAGAAGGAATACAGTAGTTTCACACTAATGTAGAGAAACATGAGTTATACAGCAGGGCCTGAAATTCCTAGGGAAGATAGATTATGGAAAATATATCACTAACATGGGACAAATGTGTATGGCAGCAGAGCCAGTCATCTTTGAGAAAGTGGGATAATGGGAGGTGCACCAGAGTCAAGAGGAGAAATTCATGAGAGGGGCCAACTAGATATGCCTGGAGAACATGGGGTGTAGAAGGTACATCACCAGCCAGTGACAAGTGTTGGAGGCAGTGGGGCAAGTTGAGCAGGGCTCAAACTGGGCACTGAAGGGACCAAAGGCAATGGAACAATTTTGGAAAAGGGAAAATTTGGTACCAAGTTAGTTATCACATCATCAGAGAACACTGAGAGAGAAGTGGTAATATAAAATTGAAGTCCTACAGAGATTATGTCTGCATAAGACAGTCCAGAAAGTGACAGTAGACTATAAGGTGTTGACTAATCATATTGGTGCATTACTGAGGATCAGTGAGGAAAACAATTCTTCCACTTCCTTCTGAAACATGGGGAACAGAACCATAATTACCTTGACAGAAGCTGGACCAACAATAATTTGTGGAGTTAGAAAGGAATCTGAGTATAGAGGTTAATGTATACAAAGTTTGACAATCTTTGGAACAGCTTCCTAAAATAAATTTCTGATTGTGAAAGTGCCAAGGTATCAGCTTGGGACAAATGAAAAACAGAGCAATATGATAGAGAGTATGCAAGGCCAAAAAGGCTTACTTGGCATGTTGCTCTGTCTCAGAAGTTTTCCAAGGGAATAGGACCTTGCCAGTGGAATCATGTGTGATCAGATTCCTCTTTACTGAAAGTACCTGTTATTCCAGTTATACTTGTTCTCACTGTCCATTTAACAATGTCCTATGCTTGGAAGTTAGTGACAATTGCAGGTATAAGAGATACCTTGTATCAGGAGGTAGAAGCAATGTTGTCACCCAGAATTGAAAAATCCTGTTCTGTCCCTGGAAACAGGAACTGTGTTGTCAGCATGGATGTCACAGTAATGGAGTCTCCATGGGGGTGCATCACCTACCTGGAGGACCAAGATGAGGCTCCCATATCAGTATATAATGAGTACATCAGTTTTCCTTTTCACTCTTACAAATTGAGAAATGAGACAAGGATGGGACATGCCTTGCCACGATATCCCTGTGGCATCCTGGTGGCCCTCCATTCCAGTACCAGCTGTCTCAGCTCCTCAGGTGTTGTCCAGCAGGTCAGTGCCCCATTGGTCACTCATGCTGTTGAGGTCAGAGATTTCCCTGAAATCACCTGTGTAGGAGAATTATCTGAACTGAGCTTGAAGTTTTACCTCCTCATTTTCCAAGAGACAAGGAAGTAGGGAGAAATTCAGGGAGTTTATCCAGTTGCAGTTTATGAAGTTATAATATTTAACAGTACACATTTTTCCCTTAAAAGGTAATATAGAGTTTATATATACCATATTTTTAATATACAATTTTTTACCTTTAATTTATTACCTTAATTTGTCTGGATGTGAGTATATAAGGATGAGATTACCCTGACATAGATGGCTTTTTGGATTAGGTTTTCTACAACAACATCTTGAGGACAATCTCCTTGAGAAAAAAAGAATTTATTTCAGAAGGAAAAGCAAAATACTCTTATTCTTTCAGACCAGGCCAAAAGGAAGTTAATTCTAAACAAAAAGAGTTCCCAAAACAGAGAAATCTCAAAATGACTCATAATTTCCTGCACTAATTTCTAACCATTTTAGGGGATATATCTACTAATAAGGTAAAGCCTAGATCAAATTCTGTATGGAGTTTGCTCTTTTAGATGTGTTATGTCCCCCAAAACTCCATTTACTTCAATGAAATCTTATGGGAACAAATATATTAATGTTGATTAAGTTGGAATATTGGATTGAGTTGTTTCCATGGAGATGTGACCCATACAACTCAGTTGATAACTCTGATTAAATAATATCCATGGAAGTGTGGCCCTGCTTACTGAGCATGGGTCTTGATTATTCAATTGGAGACCTATAAAAGCTCAGACAGAAGGAGCTCACTGCTGCAGCTGAGACAGACATTTTGAAGACAGCCTTTTGGAACTGACATGGACATTTTGGAGAATGCCATTTTGAATATGCTGCAATGGATGGGACATGGTTATTACAGTGGATCATCATGGAACAAAAACTGTCCTAATATCCAGGGCCACATATCCCTCACCTGTGCCATATCCAAGAAAAATGTCTCTGAAACCATGCTCCATGACAATCCAGAACATGGCTGAGTATTACTGTGTGTGGGAGAGACCCAGTAAGATAAACGCAGTGTGAGCCAGACACAATCTTCCCTTGTAGGTTGGTCTCAGTGGGTCCTGAGTGCCCCCTGCAGACCAGCCACCTCCCAAACCCTGGAGGGGAGGCTTTGATTCTGATTTCCCAGTGATCCTCATTCACTGTGTATTTCATAAAATGATTCATTACTATTACTACAGCTATAAGTGTACCTATTTACAAGTTCAACCTGTCTTGTCTGGTCTCCAGAAATGGTGAACAGGGACTTCATGGAATCTGTGTACCTCTTAGTACTTCATCTGTTTTGAAACCTGCAGTTCTTTTCCTGGAGCATGAAACACCTAGTCCATTCAATAGTTACTGAAGTTGGATCCAAGGACTGCTCATGAGAGTTTGAAATACCCTACAAAGCTGTACTAAATCTCCCTCAGCTCCCACCAACTGAACCTCCCTCTGGATGCTGGCAAGCACAAACATATACTAGTCAGGAAATTATTGCACTTATCCAATTTCTCTCTCACTCTTATCCAATTGAAGCAACATATTTAATATCAGGTGTTCTCCAGAAAATGATCTTTTTTTTTAAACAGTCATCAGGAAATCCCATCTCAGTAAAAACTCCTTACTGCGTTCATATTAAGTCACTAAAGGAAAAACTGGAAATTCCTGGGCTGGAGGTCCTCTCTCATAGGTGCAGGGAAAGTGCTGGGATGGTTTCCACTGAGTTTATTTCTTTTCATACAGCAAGTTTTATGGTTCATGATCTTCAGAAATAAAGATTCTAGAGCAGATATGAGTGACCAGAAGGACAAATATTTTAATGGTAGCACAACCTTGTGCCCCATTAAAATAACAGTGCCTAGGGCCCTTTAGGAAGGACCTTGAGGGGCATCTGGCAACTAGGGGGGCTCCAAGCAGTTGGAATCACACTGGGGAAACACAGAGCCAGGGCAAGACGTGGGGAACTTGTGGCTTTCAGGTAAGAGGGGACTTCTTATGCACCAGGGGTACAGCACAAGGGGCATACATGCCTGTGCTCTAGTGAGGAAGCACCTGGGCAGGCAAAGCTGCTGGACATTTGGTGGTGAGTTGAAGAAAGTGGAGGGAGGTGAGGAGAGCAGCAACATGATAGGGTGGGCCTGAGAGGGACCACCACAGAGCCTTGTGGCTTGTGGAAACATATACACCCTAAATTTTCCCATACAAACCCCTCCGTTGCATCCCATTAGTAGGAATAGTCACATTCAGAATATTGCAATGCCATCACCTTCCCACCATCCATTACTAGAAATGTCCCATCACCCCAAACAGAAACTCTACACTCATTTCTTAACTCCCCATTGCCGCTTTCCCCACTTCTCATAACCCATACTCTACTTTTCATCTCTAAGGTCATATGCTCTGACACTTTCTTTGTGTTTACTGTGGTGCTTAAATTTAACATCTTAAATCAATAACAATCTTTTTTTTCTTTGATACCAACTTAACTTCAATAGGACATATAAACTATGTTCCTATACTTTTAAGTTCCCCCACATTTATGTAGTTCTTGTCAAAAATTACATATTGTACATTGTGTCCAAAACCACTGATTTATCATTACAGTTTATGTATTTTAGATCCTGTAGGAAGTAAATAGTAGAGTTACAAATCAAAAATACAGTAGTATTGGTATTTATATTTACCATGTGATCTTTACTGGAAATCTTTATTTCTTCATGTGGTTTCAGTCAATTGTTTAGTGTTCCTTCCTTTCTGCCTGCTCAATTCCCTTTAGCATTTCTCATAGGACTGATCTATTGGTGATTTTCATCTCCCCCTCATTTTTAACCTCCAGGTGTTTGTGAATTTTCTGTCTCTGATGGTTGTTGACTTCTATTTGTATTCCATTGAGGTCAGAGAGTGTGCTTTGAATAAACTCATATATATTTTTTAATTTATTGAGACTTGTTTTATGTTCCAGCCCATGGTTGATTCTGGAGAAAGATCTGTGATCACCAGAGAAGAATGTGTATCCTGGTGACCTGGGATGAAATGTTCCATACATGTCTGCTAAATTTCTTTATATGTCTCTCTCCTTCTTTGTTTCTCTGTTGGTAGGGCTCCATTTAGTATCTGAAGTAGGGCAGGTCTTTTATTAGTGAAATCTCTCAGCATTTGTTTGTCTGTGAAAATTTTAAGCTTTCCCTGAAAGTTGAAGGAGAGTTTTGCTGGATAAAGTATTCTTGGTTGGAAATTTTTCTCTCAGAATTTTAAATATGTCATGCCACTGTCTTCTCACCTCCATGGTGGCCACCGGGTAGTCACTACTTAGTCTTATGTTGTTTCCTTTTTATGTGGTGAGTTACTTTTCTCTTGCTGCTTTCAGAACTGGCTTCTTCTCTTCAGTATTTGACAGTCTGATCAGAATATATCTTGGAGTGGGTTTATTTGGATTTATTCTATTTGGAGTTCACTGGGCATTTATGCTTTCTGTATTTACATTGTGTAGAAGGTTTGGAAAGTTTTCCCCAACAATTTTTTTGAATACTCTTTTTAGGCCTTTACCCTTCTCTTCTCTTTCTGGGACACCAATGAGTCTTAAAATTGGACATTTTATTTTATCTATCACATCCCTGAGATGCATTTTGATTGTTTTTTTTTATTTTTCCCTATTCTCTCTTTTGTTCTTACATTTTCCATTCTGTGGTCCATGAGGACACTGAGTCATTGTTCAGCTTCCTCTACTCTTGTACTATGAATATCCAGAGTCTTTTTAATTTGGTCAACAGTTTCTTTTATTTCATAAGATCATCTACTTTTTATTTACTCTTGCAAGTTCTTCTTTATGCTCTTCTAGATTCTTCTTGATGTCCTTTATATCCTGGGCCATGGTCTTCCTCATGTCCTTTATATACTGTGCCATGCTCTTGTTGCTTGCTTTTAGTTCTTTGATTAATTGCTCCAAGTATTGTGTCTCCTTATTTTTTGATTTGGGTGTTTGGGATTGGGTTCTCCATATCATCTAGTTTTATCATATGCTTTAAAATTTTCTGTTGCTTTTTGTCTCTTGACATTTTCTTTACTTGATATGGTTCTTTCAGAATATGAAAAACATCAATCTCTAATTTGTCAGATCTACAGCTTGGTGGAGTACACTTTCACCAACTAACAAGCAGATGGTGTCTGTGAGTCACCTATTGCCCTCAAGTCAGTCTCCCCAACTTTGTCTTTGTAGTGCAAGGAGGTCTGAAACTTGTGGGGTTCAATTGGTGCAAGAAGTTTGATTGTGTTGTTGGTGCTGACCACCCTGAATGAGGGGTGTGTATCTGAGCATTTTGGGGTATAGGACAGCTTTAATAATCAAACCTCCCAGGTGTTCCTGGAGATTTAATGCTGTTGCAAGAGTCTAAGCCTTCATTTCAGTCTTGCCACAGATTGTCTCTGCCACTGACCCACAAGTCCTTGGTATTGGCGCAGGGTCCCTGGGATTTCTGAGTAGGTCCCCATTCTCAGTCATGCTCTTCCAGGACCTCTGCTGAGGGAAGGCTGTGCTATGCCACAAATGCACACTGGCCCTCCAGGGAAGACCTGGGCTGCCAGGCCATGCAAGGGCATTCCCAGCCTGCTGTAAAGATGCCTGAATGTGGTGTGTTAATTTTCCCTTTTCATACAGCTCTGCCTTCCCAGCTCCAGGAAAATTAGCTGTGGGTTCACTAAAGGCCACTGTCCATGGCTGATATTGCAGCATTTGTGTGGTGCTGTGAGAAACACTCCCTGTAACACTGGGACCCTTGGCTTGGCTCTGGGCTGTGGCTCTGGCCCTGGGCAGGAGTGCCCCAGCCTGCTGCGAAGAAGGCTGCAAGGGGCATGGTTTCTTTCTCCTTTTGGCTCCCCTCTGTCCTCCTGGCTCTGAAACAATTAGCAATGGGTGAGGGAAGGGCTATCTTCCATGCCAGATATTGAGGCATTGGCACAGCTCATTCCTGCTGCACTTCACTGTGCAGTTCTTGCCGCCTTATGCAAAGCTGCTCTGGTTTTTATTTTTTTTAAAGAACTAGTCCATCTCTAAATGCCAACTCATGGTTTCCCCATACTACAACATGGCTGCAGGACCTACAGCCTGCTCACTCACTCATTTCAGAATGCAGACTCCTGGTTTCACCAAATGCATGATCCCTGTGGATTTAGGAGACCTTGTCTGGCTGCTGTGTCGCTGGAACTGGTGTACTGTGTCACTTCATGACTTTTATCTAGTATTTTTCATGGAGGTGTTTTCTTGCCCTATCTCACCTAACCACCATCTTAGGTTATCTGAGTCCTGTTGCTTTACCTGGTTGCTTAAGCAGTTATTTGCATGTGGAAGTTACATTTCCATGTAAAGTTAAAAGGGCAAGGGAAGGTCATTTTATCTGCTTCTCCCCAGCATGAAGATATTGGGGGTCCCCAATCTTCTCATGAGGGCTCCACATTCTCTAAGCCCAGATTCCTGTTCCTGCAGGACAGAAATATGATTAGTGAGGTGATTACTGAGCTAGATAGTCTCAAGGATCAAGGATCCTTTTCAATAGCATCTTTATGCCTCTATCCCAGGGAAGCATTTATATATCAAATAACCAGTACAAATACAGGTCCTTTCAAATCTGTGAAAATATGTTAAAACACTTTTTCTCCTGTGTTACCTCAACTATATGTATATTCCAAAATTTTGAGGCAGCATCTCAATTTTTATTTTTAGGTGAACAATCTGTTTAATTTCAAAAAAAAAAGTCAGCAATATTATAAACAAAAATGAAAACTTTCCTCAAATATCCAAGCGTATAATGAAATCTGAAGTTGTTCACTGTGGGAAACTGAGTCTTCCATGTTTCCTGAGGCATATCTGGGGTGGTGGCTTAGAACACTGAGCATCAGGCCTGCATAGATGCCATGCAGGCCCACCCTGTAAAGATGTGTGTCTTGTGACTGTGATGATGGCATTTGATACACCTGATGTAAATTATCCCTTTAGCATATACACCTGATCTTCAGAAATAAATAGCTGGAGCAAGAGTGCATTGTCATCCACTTAGCATGAGATGCAGTGGGCCCCCTGCTCCCTTAACTCTTAGCTTTGTGTCCGTGTCTCATTCCTGAGCCACCCTATCAGCAATAAGTGGCACCCGAACAGGGACTTAAGAACCGGATCTTGTTCCTGACAGAAGAATCACTTGAATGAAGAAGGTACAGTGGCACTGGAACTCAGGTGGAGGTAATGGCCATGTTTGCATGCATTCCTTGTAGAACGACCCCGAGCATTATAAGCAGGGTAATGGGTAATGCTGAAGGACACAATAAATATGTTTACTGTATTTCCCTCTTACGGCAGCTGCTGCAGGCCAGCAGTGTCAAGGTGGGGGAGTCACAAATCTTAGAATTGCTACAGGTTATTGAAAAATACTGCTCTTGGTTCCCTACCCTTGGCTCCCTTGAACTGCATGAATGGGAGTGGGTAGGTAAGGAATTGAAACAAAAACATATGCAGGGAGTTGATTTACCTGTTACTATTTGGTCTACATGGTCTTTAATTAGGTCTGTTCTTGAGACTTTAAAAACTGATGATGAGGAGGAAGAATATGAGTCTGATGACAATACTGCTCCCAATCCTCTTTTTGATGATGATAAGGGTAAAAAAGATCCAGTAAAATCTCAAGTTTTTTGTTCTTGTTGGTCCCCTGGGCCTCCTTCTGCACGTTGCTGGGAGGAATGGCCCCTGCCTCCTCCGCTGCCTCTTCCTGCACATAGCTGTACCCCAGCAGTTAAACCTGCCCACCTCTCTGGCATACAGCAGGGTCTGGCAGAAGCCAGGTGGCAGGGAGATTTAGAGGCATGAATTACTGTTATGGGCCTAGGCTCCCCTCAGGGACTTATGCAAAGTGTTTGTATTTTGCCTTGCCTTGGCCCTGAGGGACAGAAGACCACCTTACAACCTTATGTGGCTGCTCTGCCTCTTAATCTTTGGGGCAGAGACCTACTTGAACAATGGGGTGCTACTGTACATATCCCTCCTCCTAGTGGAGTGTACAGTATACAAAGCCACAACATGATGGCAAATATGGGTTATGTCCCTAGCCGTGGGCTTGGCATATGTTTGAAAGATACCCCTTCACCCACCCAAGTCTCACCAAAATGTGATCAATTTGGTTTAGGATATAAAACTTTTTAGTGGCAGCCGCTGTTTATATGCCTCCCCAACCTGTCCCATTAGTATGGACTACAACAAAACTGGTATGGGTAGAGCAGTGGCTACTTACAAAAGAAAAATTAGAGGCTTTACATAAATTGGTTAAATTAAACAGCCCTAGATCTTTAACTTCAGCTGCAGAGAAGGAATTACAATTAGTGGAAGCTAAAGTTCAACAAGCTCAGATATCCCATGTTGATCCTACACAATCTTTATCTCTACTTATCTTTTTCACTCCCAAATCCCCTACAGGCTTGCTTTTGCAAAATGATAAGCTTGTAAAATGGATCTTCTTGCCCAATTCTTCCATAAAATCCATTTCCACTTATCTAGATCTCTTTGCTACTTTACTTGCTCACGCCTGAAAAAAGGCAAAACAACTCAATGGTTTTGACCTTCATTTATTTGTGCTCCCTATAACTGCTAAAGAACTCTGAGTTATTTTGCAACAACATCTAGCTTGGCAAATTGCTCTAGCTGACTATGTTGGCCAGGTGGATATCTTCTTGTCCTAATTGTCAACTCCTTACTGCTCCACCTTTGCAGGATCCTGGTGTTAACCCTGGTGGTCTAGCCCTAATGATTCATGGCAAATGGATGTTACTCATATCCCTTCCTTTGGCTGCTTAGCCACTGTTCATGTCAGCATTGACACATACTTTGGCTTTCTTTGGGCCACAGCACAAACCGGTGAAACATTTTGACATGTTTGTACTCACCTTTTTGCCTGTTTTGCCTCTATGGGCTTGCCCCATGCTTTAAAAACCGATAATGGCCCAGCATATACACCTGAAAAATTTGCTACTTTTACTATGACTTGGGGCATTCGTCATACCACTGGTATTCCTTATAATCCCGAAGGAGAAGCTATTGTTGAGCATGCCCATCATACTTTAAAAATTATAACAAAACAAAAAGGAGGAGATGATGGAACTCCCCATGAATGATTAACTAATGAATGGACAATGGGTACTTTATTAACATGGGGAAGAGGTTATGCTTGTGTTTCCCCAGGTGATGGACGAGCACCACTTTGGATACCGGCCCGATGACTGAAGCTGTACCATGAACCCAGCAAAGAAAAGAAAATTCCTATGGGACATCGAGCCACCAGTGATGCAGTTCCAGGGTCTGACACTGAAGACAACAGTGATCAGGCCAACACCCCAAACTAGGGAAGCCCGACATCCAACTTGGGGGCAGATTAAGAAATTATGTCAGGATGCTGAAAAACAAGTCCAACGAGACAAGCTGCCTATGACAGGTTCTAACCTGATGGCAGCAATGTTGGCTCTTATTGCTATTGCTGTGAATATATCTCTGACATGTGCTCATTCTGGAAATTATACCTATTGGGCTTATATTCCTAACCCCCCCCCCCCCATTGCTGCAACAAGGCAACAGTTCGTTCAGTTTTCCCTCCTCCTTATTTTGGCTGCCTGGGTCCAAACCATTGTTGGGCATGGAGGCCACGGGGCATAGGCTGTCAAGGAGACAAAACTAACCCTCTTGGGGGGCATTGCCCCTCCCTTACATTGCCCTGTATGGCCCCGGAGAATGGCTGGTTAGCCAGAGACGGGTAAGATTCCTCAGGGAAGGAACAACCTAAGACAGGCAGAGTCACAGAGGAGCCATCAGGAGAAAACTTGGGGGCCAACAGAGGTGGGGCACAGAACCTCACCCCCCCCCAGTTTTGCAAGGGTCTGAACCCTCACCCCTTTTAAGGGAGGTCTCCTGCCCCGGTGGCTCCTTTGTTTCCCATACCTGGCTCAGATCGGAGCCCAAGTGGCAGACAGAGATCTGACCAGTGGCTAAAATAAAAAGGGGGACATGTGGGAAACTGAGTCTTCCATGTTGCCTGAGGCATATCTGGGGTGGTGGCTTAGAACACTGAGCTGCAGGCCTGTGTAGATGCCATGCGGGCCCGCCCTGTAAAGATGTGTGTCTTGTGACTGTGATGATGGCATTTGATACACCTGATGTAAATTATCCCTTTAGCATATACACCTGATCTTCAGAAATAAATAGCTGGAGCAAGAGTGCATTGTCGTCCACTTAGCATGAGATGCAGTGGGCCCCCTGCTCCCTTAACTCTTAGCTTTGTGTCCGTGTCTCATTCCTGCACCACCCTGTCAGCAATAGTTCACCTCACTAAATTACAAGAAATTTGAATAACAGAAGATTAAAAAGCAGAAAGAAAGGGAAAAAAGGAAAGGAAACTCAATTCCCCCATATCCTTAACCAAATCCCCTCAATTGTTGACTCATAGTATTGGTACAGTACGTAAGTTACTGTTTAAGAAAGAATATTGAAATACTACTAACAGTAGTATATAGTTTGCAATAGGTATATATTTCTTCCCTACATGCCCCTGTTTTATTAACTTCTAATTGTATTGTCATACATTTGTTCTGGTTCATGGAAGAGATTTCTAATATTTGTACAGTTGGTCATGGACATTCCCCACCATAGGATTCAGTTTTATACGTTCCCAACTTTCGACCTCCAACTTTCCTTCTGGTGAAATATATGACTCTGAGTTTCCCCTTTCCACCTCATTCATACATCATTCAGCACTGTTATTTATTCTCACATCTTGCTTCTGACACCTCTGTTCATTTCCAGATATTTAAGTTCATCCTAGTTGAACTTTCTGCTCATACTAAGCAACCATTCCCCATTCTTAAGCCTCATCCTATATCTTGGTATCTTATATTTCATGTCTATGAGTTTACATATTATAATTAGTTCTTATCAGTGAGACCCTGCAATATTTGTCCTTGTGTGTCTGGCTCATTTCACCCAGTATATTGCCCTTGAGGTTTTGTCATCAACCAATTTTTTTTATGATGGCTTTGTTCACACACAATAGTTTCCATCCTAAGTAAATAATTGATGGTTCTCTGTATGGTCACATATTTATGTATTCAACACCTTCACCACTATCAATGTAAAGTCATCTACATTTCTTCCACAAAGCAGGAGGGAGAGTCAAAGAAGGTAGAGAGGCAAAAGAAAGAGAAAAAAAATGAAAGCTAGTAAGCAGCAAAAGGAAAACAACCTCAAATCAAATTAGAGTATAGTCAGACAACACTGCCAATGTCAAGTGTCTAACATGCCTCCCCTATTTCCCCCTCTTAGCTGCATTTACATTGGTATATCACCTGTGTTATATTAAAGGGAGCATAATACAATGATTCTGTTAGTTACAGTCTCTAGTTTATGTTGATTGCATCCCTCCCCTAATGCATCCCCATTTTTAACCCCTTGCAATGTTGTCACTTGCTTGTTCTTCCTTGTAAAAGATATTTGTACATTTTATCACAATTATTGAACACTCTAGATTTCACCAAGTTACACAGTCCCAGTCTTTATCTTTCCTCCTTTCTCCTGGTGTCTCACATGTTCGAAAACTTCCTCTCTCAACTGTATTCATAGTTATCTTTGTTCACTGTACTTACATTGCTGTGCTACCATCTCCCAAAATTTTGTTCCAAACCAGGCATTCCTGTCTTCTCCCTTCACTCAGTAGTGCTCTTTTTAGTATTTCCTTTAGGGTGGGTGTCTTGTTCACAAAGTCTCTAATTGTCTGTTTGTAAGAAAATATTTTGAGCTCTCCTTCATATGTGAAGGACAGCTTTGCTGGATATAGGATTCTGTGTTGGCAGTTTTTCTCTTTCAGTGTCTTAAATATATCACACCACATCCCTCTTGCCTCCATGGTTTCTACTGAGAGATCCATATATCATTTCATTAAGCTTCCTTTGTATGTGATGGATTGCTTTCCTCTTGCTGCTTTCAGGATTCTCTTTTTGTCTTTGACATTTGATAATCTGATTATTAAGTGTCTTGGCACAGGCCTATTCAGATCTATTCTGTTTGGAGTATGCTGTGCTTCTTAGATCTGTAATTGTATGCCTTTCATAAGAGATGGAAAATTTTCATTGATTATTTCCTCTATTATTGCTTCTGCCCCTTTTCCCTTCTCTTCTCCTTCCAGGACACCAATGATATGTACATTCTTGTACTTTGTTTCATCCTTAAGTTCCTGAAACATTGCTCCTATTTTTACATTCTTTTCTCCATCTGCTCATTTGCATGTAGGCTTTCAGGTGTTTTGTTCTCCAGTTCCTGAGTGTTTTCTTCTGCCTCTTGATATCTGCTGTTGTATGTTTCCATTATGTCTTTCATCTCTTGTCTTGTTCCTTTCATTTCCATAGATTCTACTAGTTGTTTTTTTGAACTTTCAATTTCTGCCTTATGTATGCCCAGTGTTTTCTTTATAGCCTCTATCTCTTTTGTGAAATCTTCTCTAAACTTTTTGAATTGATTTAGCATTAGTTGTTTAAATGCGTGTATCTCAGTTGAAGTGTGTGTTTGTCCCTTTGATTGGGCCATAGCTTCATTTTTCTTAGTGTAGGTTTTAGTTTTCTGTTGTCTAGGCATCTGACCTCCCAGGACACCCCAATCAGGTTTTTCCAGATCAGAACAGGCTCAGATCACAGAAGGAGGAAATATTCAGTATCTGGTTTCCCTGATTGTTTTTCTTAGAGTCCTGACACACCTGTGCTTTTCTGCCAGGCAGTTGTACCTGTCAGCCTGTCACTGGCTGGTGTAAGAGGATGTGGTCTGTGGCTCTCACCCAGGCTTTGGGGTCTGGTTTCAGTAAGGCAGGCAGCAGAGCTGGGCCCTTCCCTTTCCTCTTGGGGAACTATGCCCCCTCCAGAGAGGTCATTGCATATCAATAAGTTCTTTGTTTCTCTGACTCTCCTGATCAAAATGTTTTGATTTTAAAATGGCTGAGGCTTTATTTACTGCAAAGCACTGTGGGCTGAAAATGGCTGAGGTTCTCTCTAAAGAGAGAGAAAGGGACAGACAGCTCCTAGGTTCACCCATGAGCCAGAGATAGCACCCAATCCTCTGGGCTCCCAATCTTGAGACAGATATGTCTGCTGACTCTCCCAAGGTCAGTTGTCACCAAAAGCCTCGGTCTGCTTGTTGGAGATTCACTTTCTGTATTGAGCAGTTAACATTAAAAGTCCAGTTGGAACTGGGCGGAGTTACACTAGCTTGTTTGATATGTGCTGTTCTATAGCACCATGTGGCTTCTGTGAGGGAGGGGCTCTTGGCTCTTGGCTCTCAGCATGGGTCCACAGCTTTTACTTACAGATATTATGCTGTGATCTTGGGTATTATTCCCAATTCAGGTTGGTGAATGATGACTGGTCAGTCATGTTTGTGTCCCCGCAATTATTCCAGGTTATTTACTAGCTTTTTGGTCATTTATAAATTGTTCCATGGGGGGACTAACAGTCTTCCACTCCTTTCTACGTCAGCATCTTAGCATCTCCTCCAAGAATCTCAATTTTGCAATTATAGTGAATTCCATGGAAATGGTGCCATCATTTGTGCTGTGAATTGGAGTTACTGTCAGTGAATTGCTGACTTCGTTGAACATATTATCAACTGAAATAGCTACTTTCCTGTGCTTTTTCAAGGGTTGCTGTGCAGTTTTTGCTTCAACCATGTTACTTGAAAATCCAGTTATTGATTTGACACAGTCCTTTTCTTGCACAGGTATTTGAAGAGGCCTAGAGTTGCCAAGGCACCTGTTGAAGTGACCACAGAAACCATTGTTTTTAAAGCCACATGTTCAGCATCCCTGAGCCCTTGGGATACTCAAGGACTCTGAGTGTGGAGCAATCTGACAACACGAAGAGGGGTCTGGGAGGCAGACTGTTGTTTTCCTTTATACACTGAGCCCTGTGTTTTGCCTTGTCCTGGATGACACAGGTCAGGCCTCAGAAAATGGGGAAGCAGAAGCAAGGCAATTGCAGATTAAGAAACTGCAGTGGAAGTTCACCAGGTCAGGGCTTGGGACTCTGATAAATGCAAAGAGCAGGATTAGGAGACTGTGCATGATTTGAACAACAGTTAGAATGATTACAAATCTTAATAGAAATGTCCATCCCATTTCAAAAATTAAATTACTGATAGGCTGACATTTCTGAATTTGACTGCACTGTAGCCCTAATATGAACCCTGGTCTCTGACCACTGTGACTCGTCAAGGATCACATGCCCTGTTCTTGTTTTGAATTTTCACACCTGTGGGATGAAGGAGGGTCAACTATCCCCTCCATTAGCTTCATGGGCAGCACCTCCAGATTGATAATTCTTTGTGGAGTTCTTTTTATTTAATGAATCACAGTCTCCACAGAGAAACATAACAGTATTTCTAGGTAATATTCATTTTGCCTGAATTTTGTGTTGCAGTTATATAGGTCTTCCCTGTACTCATATTGGTATTCTGTAGACTATCTTCTATGCCCAGTGTCAAAATTTGGAAAATTGAATAATGACATTCATTCCTAGGTAATTATCAATAAGTGGGTAGATAAGGATTTATGGAAAATTCACTTTAGGTCTTGGAATATGTTTCATTGACATTGTGTATATTCATCCTTAGATAAAATAATAGGAAGAAAAGCATCCGTAGTGTACTAAACAGAATCATTTTATTCTTGTCCAGTGAATATAAAGTTATAAAATAATTCAACAAAATATCAACATAGGAACTGATTCACATCATTTCATAAGGTAAAATTGTCAATCTAATCAATGAAATCTCATCTTCCTGTCAGGAATCTGTGTCTATGTGAGCATTGACATGGTTCAGCAGGGAGGCAGGAGAGATCACCTCTCAAGGCATTTACAGACCTCTAGAATGACTCTTTAGAAGAAATGCCCACACTCCTCTGCCCGTTGTCATATCTAAATAAAGTTTTTTTTTAAAACATGAGCACATGTGATGGGCATCAACTGGAGGATAAAGCTGATATGCCAGATATATCAGAGTGGAAATGTGAAGAATTTATATGTAAGTATATGCAACACTGACTTAGCCAAACATTGGACCCATAAGGTCTCCATGTCTTGTTCATTAAATCATAAAATTTCTCATTTTTTAAGTTGTGTATGTTGCCTTTTCTTTGATTTGTGCTGAAAGAGTCATACATATTACTAAATAAGTGTTAAGATATAATTTACAATATGTAAAAATCAGAGGTCCAGGTGAGGATGTGATCAGAATAGGAGATGCAAGAGAAATGGTTAAATCAAAAGTTTGTGCTTAGAGGGGAAGACTCCTGCTTGGGGACATCAGAGCTTGAGCTTTTTAAA
Source organism: Choloepus didactylus (assembly GCF_015220235.1). Taxonomy (NCBI): domain Eukaryota; kingdom Metazoa; phylum Chordata; class Mammalia; order Pilosa; family Megalonychidae; genus Choloepus; species Choloepus didactylus. The sequence goes on along the minus strand of NC_051325.1, from coordinate 2,538,834 downwards.
GGAATGTTTGCCTTACAGGAAGCATGGGATGTACTTCACCAACATGGTGACAGACAGATTAGGTAGCAGGATCATTTCTCCCTGGAAAATGGGGAAATAGAACATTCATCACAGACATGGTGCAATGGATGATAAGGCAGAACTTGAAACTCCCAGAGAACTTGGGTATGGGAGGTACGCCACTGATGTAGGGGTATTTGACTGAAACAGCAAGACCTGAAATCCCTAGGGAAGGAGAGTTGTGAGAAGAATATCAGCAACATGGGGAGAATTCCCTGAGGCAGCAGGGTAATTCACCTTGAAAACAGGGGATTCAATGTACCCCAAAATCAAGTGGAAATGGAATGAGAAAGCAGAACTAGATGTTCCTGGAGAGCAGAGGGTACACTATTTATGCGCCACCATGGGACAGGTGTGTGAGCCAAGCTGCATGCTGATGAGGACTCAACTTGGGCACTGAACTGACAAAAATCAATGTCATTACTTGGGGATAAAGGAGAAAATTAGGAGCCAATTTACCAGTTATCACATCAGTAGGAGAAACAGAGAAAGAAGTGGTGAGGTAAAAATGGGTTCAAAGACAGTTCATTCCTTCATGGGACTGTCCAGGAACACACACTAGACTCTATGAAGTTGAGGAATAATCATTGGGTGCTTAATTTAGGGTTAATAATGAAATGAACTCTTCCACATCATTCAACAGTGTGGGGAAGGAAAATGTAATTACCTTAGTAGAAGCTGGAAATATGTTACTTTTTAGAGATAAGGAAACTGAGTATAGATGTGAAGTGTTATTGAAGACAATCATTGGAATGTCTTCCCAAAAATGAAAATGAACATGTTTTTCCATTATTATTTTATAAAATGGCCTGGGGTAATGGTTTGGGGTAAAGGAAACAGAGCATTGTGAATTGTAGGATGCAGGAACTTCTCTTAGAGGGTGTGCTATCTAAGAAGTTTGCCAAGAAACCAGATCCTTGGATATGGAATTATGTGTGATCAGTTTTGTCAGTATTGTCAATACCTGTGATGGACATTTCTGTTTCCTTATTGTTCATACAGAATTGTCCTATTGTGTGAAGATAGAGATAATTTCAGTTCTAAGAGATACCTGTTGTAGGGAGGTAGAAGCAGTGACATCCCACAGACTTGAGAAAATCCATAGGTCTCTCTTGGAGGCAGGAACTGTGTTGCAAGGATTTTCCATCAACAGAATTTCCATAAGGGTCGGATAGCTCTCTGGTGGACCAGGATGAAGTTGACTTTTCAGTATATAATGACTTCATGACTTTTCCTTCCCCTCAAATTTAGACTTGGGACGAGGATGGGACATGCCTAGACACCATATCCCTCAGTCAGCCCCATGGCCATCTGATCCATCACCTCATGTCTGAACACACAAAGACTTGTCCACTTGTTCAATGGATCCTTGGCCCCCATGGTTTAGAGGTCACCAATCAGAAATTTCCCAAAAATAAACATGGAAGGAAAAATTGCCCCATGTGATCCTCAGGTTGTAAGTCCTCTTTCTCCCAGGGACAAGGAAATGGAGAAAAACATGGAGAGTTTATCAAGTGGCAGTTTGTGAAGTCATAATCATTAACTTAACAGTACAGTGTTTAATCTTACAAAGTAGTATGTAGTTTTTGTTGAAGTGTGTTAATGAGGGTTAAATTTCCTATATTCTAAGATTTACCCTAAAATAGATGGCCTTGTGGATTAAGTGTTCAAAGCCCATACCCTGAGTACAATCTACTAGAAAACAAAACGGAAGTCTACTTCTGATGAAAACTCAAAATGAGCCTATTCTCTCAGAACAGGCCACTCAGAAGATAATTCTGAAGACATGGAGTTTCCCAAACAGAGAAATCTCAAAATATCTCATCTTTACTTGCACTTTTATCTTATGCTCTAAGTGAATATATCCACAAATTAGACAAGACATTATTCAAATTCTGTATGTGAGTCTAAAGTAAAAATGTAAGAATGTTTCCTCTTGTTACAACACTAGAAGTCAGAGAACCATAAATCAAGGGAGATAACACAGGGGAAGTTTTCAGTTGGAGAGGAAGCCCCAGAACCTAACAGGAAACCAGCTGTGAGCATCACATCAGCACCTGCACCTGGAGCTGGACCCTGTGCTCTGTGGTCCCTGAGCACCCCCTGCAGGCCAGTCCCCTCCCAACACCCTGAAGGGAATGCTTGTTTCTGGATTCCTGGATGACTCTTGCTCACTGAAGGGAATGCTTGCTTCTGGCTTCCCAATGACTCTTCCTCACTGTTTATTTCATACAGTAACACAAGGCTGTAACATTGATTCTAAGTTTTGCGTATTTCAGATAAACCGTTTTCCTGTTTTCTTCCCAGATGGTGAATCAGCACTGCATGGAATCTGTACCTCTTAGTACCTACATCAGTTTTTAAATCTCCAACACATTTCAGTCCCCTTCATGGTGTCTTCCAGATCCAGTCCATCCGGTAGATACTGAATTTGAATCCAGGACTGCAGGGGAGAATGTCAGAGACACTGCAGACTGCAATACATCTCCACCAACTGATCCTCACATTGGACATTTGTGAACACAAAGGCATCCTGCTCAGAAAAACTGACCAAATTTTTGATCAGTGCTGTCTACTTACATTCACTCACGTGCTCAATACTGTCTGTTCTTCAGAAAATGACTTTTTTAAAAAAATTGTGGAATATAACATATATACATAAAAGTGATAACTTTCCAAGTGCAACTTAAAAACTAGTTAGTGAATTCCAAAGAATGTTATGGGTTACAGTTCCATAGTTTCATTTACTTCCTTATTGTGAAATATAGCATATACATAAAAGGTGATAACTATAAAATTACAATGGAACAAGTTGCTATAGAGCAAATTCCAGTCAACATGGGTTACAGTTCCACCATCTCAGTTTCTTCTCTCTAGCCATTCTAATACCCTAGCAATTAAGAAAAATATAATGTAAAGATTCAGTTTCCATACTCCTTATATAAATTTGATCTAGTCTATTGCTATTCCTTCCTCAAGTTAAATCACTTTTCCCCTCTTCATGAATGACTAGGCAGCAGCCCCCCTAACTTTTTCATGTTGAAAAGGCAGTCAAAAATATGGAAAAAGGGGGGACATCTTGTTGATGTTATTGAAGAAGCTGTTGCCTCTGGGTTTTGGGAATTCACTGGTATAGGAACAATCTGGAGGATTTAAGTTTCTGGAGAAAATACTGAGTGAAACTTTTATAGTCTTAGTGAGAGGCCTGGCTATTTCTTAGGGTTTTGGGGACTGCACTGTCATGAACTTACGACACTTTACCACTGGGCTTATCTCTCTGAAGCTTGCATAGGAGAAACCTCCAGGACAGTCCCTTGCATTATTTGAAATCTTTTAGACATGGAAAACTTTTTCTGTTACATTTATTTCCCCCTCTTGGTTAAAAATTCATTCTCCTTTTACAACAGCAGTAAAAGAAAACTCAGCTTATCACAAACTCCATGGTGAACTGCCTCTGACATGTCACAATCACCAAGTGTGTTGACCTGGGAAATAATGCTGGGGCTCTCTCTCAGGGCTGCAGCGTCTGGTTGGGGATGTATTTCTGCAGCAGAGGGAGGGGCCCTATTTGAATTTCTAATATAATTCAGTAAGTTCTGGAGTTAGTGACCTTCACAAAGGACAGTGTCCAGAGCAGATTTGAGTGACTTGATTGACAAAAGTTTTATTAGCATTTGTGCATTTGTAAAAATATGAATTCATATTTTGTGATTTTTCTGGGTTATCAACATAGCACTTATAATTGCACTTCATTACTATATATCCATAAAATATTTTTAATGTGTAAGGTTTTTGGTTTCTCAGCATGCTCACCAATGATAGAGATTAATTTTTAGGTAATAACAATTAAAAAAGATAAATTAACAATTAGATAAAAAACAATAAACAAAAGAATAAAAATAACAAAAGAGAGGGTGAGTAGTTGTATGTAATTGTGGTTTTAATTTTCATTTACCTAATAATCTGTAGCAAATCTTATAACGCTTATCACACATTTATGTATTTCTCTTGGCAAAATGTGTAGTCATATATTTTGTCAGCTCTGGTTAATATTAAACTATGAGCCTTCTCTATATATTCTTGACATAAGAACATTATCAGTTCTATGAATAATGAATAATATTTTCCAACCTTTGGATTTATTTTAATTTTATTAATAATATCATTTGATAAATAAATTGCATTAATTTGGACAAGGTCCTATTAAAAGAGTATCTATCAAAGTATGATTTAAGAAGTTGTTATATGCAAATTTCCAAGGTTTTATGAGTTAGAATACCACAATTTCAGTTATTTATTTATTGTGAAATATAATATATATATATATGAAAATGATAGCCTTGAAATTACAATTTAACAAGTAACTCAGAGCAAACTTCAGAAGATGCTATGTGTTAGAGTTCAACCATGTCAACACTTTCCCTCTACCTATTCTAAAATCCCAGCAACTAAGAAAAAGAAAATTATATAGAGACTCAGTATTCACAATCCTTTCCATTATGTCTGTTGCTGCTTCATCCTCCAGTTTAATCATTTTCCAAACTTCATGTATGTCTAGGCAGTTACCACTCTCACTTGTTCATGTTGTAAAGTGGTGTTGAATTTATGAGAAAAGGAGACACATATGGTTGTTGTTCATGAAAAAGCTATTGCCTCAATCTTTTGGGAATTAGCTGGCATAGGTGTTCCCTGAAGAATGTATTATTTCTGAAGAATAAACTGTGTGAAACTTTTATGGAGTCTCAGATAGGGATCTGCATATTTTTTAAGGTTTTTGGGACTACTGTTGGCTTTGGGTTATCATATTATCATCATTTGGCATATCTAGATGAAGCTTACATAGGAGTAAACTCCAGGAGAGCCTCATGACTCTATTTCATTTCTCTTAGACAAAGAAACCTTCTTTTCTTGCCTTTAATTTCCCCCTTTTGGTCAAAAAGGCATTTGCAATCCCTTGATGCATGGGTCAGGCTCATTTCTGGAATCCATGTCACATATTACTAGGAAGTCTCATTCTTATGGGGGGTCCTGTCCCACTTTGGGGGGAGAATGATGAATTTATTTGCACAGTTAGGCTTATAGAAAGAAATGTCACATTTGAGCAAAAAAAAAAAAAAAAAGCTTTTCTGTAGTTTATTCCTAGGCATAATTATACATGGGTTTAGCCTCCCTTTTGCAACAACAGATTTCATACAAACAAGCCTCAAGTTTGAAGGGCTGACTTATAAAGTAAGGGATACCTAAGTTCACATAGCATACATTATGTCCACAATATTTTTCACAAACTGTAGTTTGTTTTCTCATGCTCTTAACATGATCTTTAACCAAGAGGAAAGTTTTTTTTTTTTTATAACAAATTTGAATCTACCTTTGAGTTGAAGAAGAAGAGAGGTATCAGTTGGGAGAAGTCTGTGGTGGACCAGCTTGTCCTCTCACCTCCCCCTTGCTTGAACTCACACAGCATGGAAGGAAATCTGAACCAGAAGTTGGGATTCCTCTCATCTCCCACCCAGTACACAGATTATAAATGAGACAGAGTCAAATGATTTGGAGTTCAGGTGGATAGGGGAGGACATTTCAAGGACCAGATAAATGAAGGATTAAGAGTCTGAGAAATCATAGGCAGGGAATGTTTTCAATCATGGGCCTGAAAGCCTTTCACCCAACCTTGGGGAACGCAGGAAATGATAGCCCAATATTAGCCTGTGGGATGGCTGAATTCTATGGCAGCTGTGAGAGTCCTCTTCTGCACTGAGAGTGAGGGTCACAGCTCCACATTGAGTCAGACTTTGCTTAGGAATTTAAGGGCAGAGGAACCTCACAGCTTAAGCCCTGCTCAGTCATACAGGGGCTCAGGAGAGAGTCAACCTGGCTCCAAAAGTTAATTTGGTCTTATACCAGCTGCCCCAGCCAGAGTCAACCAGCCTCCAGAGGTAATTCAGCCACACCAGGCCCATCCCACCTGGGCTCCAAGAGGTTAATTCAGCATCACCTGGTCCAACAAAGCATCAGATCCACACTTCTGAGGATGATGTCACTGAAGAGCACCTTCTGCTGTGCACACTAGAAAGTGCAAAAGAATTTTAAGACTTCTCAGAACTTCTCCATGCCTGATTGCAAAACTACTTGAGCTGGTGTACACACATATAGAGGAGGTTTAAGATGAGAATTAAGGGGGACAAAATGGTTGATGCAATATCCTAAAAGAAACCAAGGGCTTGCTATGTGGTGAAAAAACAGAGCAACACTGGGAGCCAACAGACTCCTTTTAAAGACACTGTGGTGCCAAGGGCCTAGCCCCAAGAGGCTTCCTGCTATGGGTGTCCGGTTTGTTGGGAAGACTGAGAGTTGGAGCTAATCTGACAACTGGATAGAGAGATATAATTATAGGCAGGGAAGGAACAAGAAAAACAAAAGCTAAAAATTTCTGATCAAACAGAAGCTATGTTAGTGGTCTAGAATAAGTTGAACTGAATGCCAAGGAACAGATAGTGAAAAAAGTCAACCAACAGGAAAAAGCAAGGTAAAATAATGAAAATGGCCTCTACAATGTACTAATAAAGAGTACAGAGGCCTAGACATCAAAAAAAAAAAAAAAAAGAAAATTATAAGTTACACGAGGAAAATCAGAAATATGGCCAAGTCTGTGGAACAAACTAACAACTTGAATGAGTTTCATTATTCAAAACAATGAATTAAAGATATTCACACATGTGATCAACATTCAAAATTAAATCAATGAGTTGAAGGAAGATGTGGCAAAAGGGATAAAGGAAATAAAGAAGACATTGAGTGAACATAAAGAAGAACCCAAATATTAAATAAACAAATGACAGAATTTATCAGAATGAAAAGCAGATTAGAAGAGAGAAAAACACATTGGAGACTTACAGAAACTGATTTGAATAGGGAGAAGGAAGGAATGCTGAACAAATAGATGACAGGAAATCTGAAATCCTACACACAAAGAGACAGATAGAGAAAAGATGAAAAAAATGAGCAGGTTCAAAGGGAATTTAATAACCACATGATGCATACAAATATACATATCATGGGTGCCCCTGAAGGAGAAGTGAAGAGAAAAGGAATAGAAAGAACAATGGAGGAAATCACTGGAAATGTTCCAACTCTTATTAAAGACATAAATTTACAGAACCAAGAAGGACAGAAACCACAAACAAAATAGACTTTCATTGACCTATTGCAAGGCACTTACTAATCAGATTGTTGAATGACAAAGAAAAAGAGAGAATTCTGAAAGCAGAAAGACTAATGTGATCTTCCTCAGCATAAAACATGGAGATGAGGATGCCATGGTATAATATATTTAAGATACTGAAAGAATAAAAACTGCCAATGAATATTTCTATATAGTGCAAAACAGCCCTTCAACATGAGGGAGAGTTTGAAATATTTTCAGTCAAACAGACGCTGAGACAGTTTGTGAAAAAGAGACCCAGTCTACCAGAAATGCCAAAGGGTGTGCTTTAGGCTGATAGGAAAATATGAGAGAGAGGTTTGGAGAACAGTGGAGAAATGAAAACTATCTTGGATGGTAAAAGGGAAGAGAGGGGAAAAATGAGATATGAAATGTAAACTGTAAAAGCAAAAAGGTAGAAGAATGTATTGTCCTTAGAGTAAAAATACTTAATATTGATGGATTAATCTCCCCAAAAAGAAGACTTAGGTTGGCAGAATGGATTAAAAAACAGGAACCATCTATATGCTTCCTGCAAGAGACTCACAATATACATAAGAAGAAAAAATAGTTTAAAAGTTAAAGGTCAGTAAAAGATGTATCATGCAACAAAAAACAGAAAACAGTGTGGTAGCTATACTAGTATCAGCAAAATAAGACTTCAATTATAAAACAAATTAAAGAGACAAGTAATACATTATATATTAATAAAAGCATGACTTCATCAAGAAGGCAGAACAAACAAAAATATTTATTCACTGAGACCAGGAATCACAAAATACATTAGGCACACACTGACATCACTGAAGGGAGAAGAGGACACTTTTGCAATAACAGTTGGGGACTTCAATATACTAATCTTATCAATTTACAGGACATCCAAAAAGGGGATCAATTTGGAAACACAATGGTGAATAGTATGTTAAATGAACAAGACAGCAGATATGTATAGAACTGTACACCCCCCAAGAACAGGATACAATTTTGAGGGTGGTTTGACAAAATGAAACAGGAAGAGGATCAATTCATCTTGACATCTGGAATTTTAAATATGCTGGTCATGGAAATTTGTGGAGTTGTTCAGGTTGACCACAAATTAGAACAGGTTAAAGAATGAATCAAACATGAAAAATCTTGAGACATGCACTGCACTCAATTCTCTCCATTTTTTAATGAAGCCAGATATGCAGGTTGTAAATGGAAGGGCAGTGGGTTGCAGCACTTTCCAAGATGTTGCTAGTGAAGTCATCCAGATGCCCTGGTAGGAATGTGTAGGTGAGGGTGCCGGGTAATGCTTGCTCTGGGCTGTTGCAGGGCACTTGGCCCTGGGGCCTTCCTTTGCTACTTTTCATTTGAATAAATGCTTTTGGAAGTGAAAACCTTCCAAATAATCTACCAATTAAATAATTATTTTGCTCTGGTGGAAAAGAGTAACACAAGGACCATGGAGATTAGAAAATTGTTTGGTATTTTTTGTTATTCAAAACCAGAAACCTCAGAATGCCTCCATTTGCTTGTTCACTTTATATGAAGAGCAAAGTAGACTGACATATAGATATAGGTGAATACAATGGTGGTAATTGATTATTTGGCTAGTTGTTCAGGTACCTGTGAGGATCAATTCTGGATTATCACTTAAACAGTAAAATCTAAACACATCTGTCTCCCATTAATATCAGTCAGGGATCTTTCACTGCAGAATTGGTGTAAAGGTATGCTCAGGATGCTCAATTGCTATCACACAGCAGTCATTGTTAGCACCATCAGGTCTTGAAGGATGGGTCCTTCAGAGACCACACAAGGCATCAGGGATGTGGCAATGCATGAGCTGCATATGGGTTTGTAGGACAGGGAATATCCTCAAGTTCAGTAGATTTTAAAAGGCCATGGACATGAGATGTAGGTGGCATAGGGGCAAGAAAAATGGCTTCATGTATTTCTTTTCTGATGTAGATTTCTCAGTACTTTTCTTATATCTGAACCCTGAATTCTTCATGATCATTACAGATCTGATATTGATCAGATGATTCTCCACTTTAAGATGATTCTCCACTGACACAAGCTTCCATTTATTTCTTTTTCTTTATAAAAAGTCAAGCTGCATTTTGTGAGCACTTTCACTGAATCAATAAAAATACTGTGACTGCTTGATAACACCACTTTCAATAATTCCACTAAAACTTTAAAAATGTTGTATTAAGGGGTATGAATATTAAAAAATTCCCAACAGTTTTAGAAAACCTGAAAAGTTCACATGGCAAGCTAGCAAAGATTCAACATTAGGGCATCCTTTCTTCCTCCTCATCTATAAGGCCATTTTCCATCTACATCACTGACCCTTCAAGTGTTGCCCATACTGATCTTGATGTGAATATTGTCATGGCCAGGCCAAGGCTAAGGCACAATAAGGAAGCAGACTCATGAAAGGAGGTAATGGTTATGAATATGTTTTTTGTGATTGAAAATGTTGGCTCTCCATGTCCCCACAAGTCTCTGCCATGGTGTCCCTGAGGAGCAGAGCCAAGGACTGGATAAAACCATGCAGACCTTGTCACTCACCCATAACTTTTGTGAATTATCCATCAGAACCAGTCACTATAATTACCTCTGAGTCTGCCAACCACCAGGGAATAGGCTGCAATGGATGGGTCATGGTTATTACAGGGGATCATCATGGAATAAAAAGCTGTGTCCTTATATGCAGGGCCACATATCCATCACCTGTTCCCTATCCAAGAAAGATGTATCTGAATCCAAGTTCCCCAATGATGCAGAACATGATGTGCATTACTGTGTAGGAGAGAGGAAGGCAGGGTGAGCCCAGACACACTGTTCCCTTGCAGGTTGGCAGGATGGTTATGGACAGCAGGGGGCAACTAGTACCCATGAAGCAAAGGGTCCAGTGCCAGGAGCAGGTACAGGTAGGATGTGGAAAGGGGTTTCTTGGTGAAGTCAGGGTTTTATCTCCTCTGCTAGCTCTCACATGCACCCATGACACAACTTTTGTGTTTGTAGCTCTAATTTCACACATACTCAAAATAGGCTACAAAGGCAAAAGTGGCATTCTGTTTCCAGTCGTGAATTATATCCATTAAAGGAGTATTTCAACTACTTCTTTTTAGCACATTTAAACCAAGACAGAGCAATGAGAAAGCTGTTTTCCAAATGCATGTGTAGTAAACAAGTCATTTTGGGGCATGCTTGGCTTCCTGGGATGTGCTGGAATGTGTGGTTCAAGCACACATCTATAAGTCTGGCTTCCACATAAGGATTATCATGTAAGATCTGCCTTCAGAAGCCTGTGGCTGTGTGGAGAGTATCATGTTCTTTATGCTGACCCACCTGTTGCTCTGAAAACAATAATTGGAAGATTCATACTATATTTATATAAAACATTTGATTATTTTAGGAGAAAATAATATACTAATAAATGTTTGGCCCATGCATGAAATATTAAAAGAGTGTCTAAAATAAATATAAATGGCAAAAGGAATTCACTTTGTATGAAAACAGTTTATATTGTGATATTGTCTTTTAACATTTACATATATTAATACATATTTTGAAAACCTGACTATATTTCTTTGTCCATGTGTATGAAACATGGATGGCTTTAACTGCATGGCATTTCCATAGAATCATAATTTATGGAGGTCATAATGTAAGTGTAGGGGCCTCTTCCTCAATTTTGCATTTAACCCACTTTTAACAGAGATGGAGGGAGCAGAGTGAGGCACTTGTGCGATGCACCCATATCTCTACCAGGATTTCCCACATGTGTGTTTTCTCCCTAAAGACAGGGTCTCTGCAGGATGGTGGGTATGCACAATTTGGTCTAGGCATTCAAAGAAATGTCATGAAAGTGAGAGAAATAATGGTAAATGCAAGCTTTGTGAACACTTTCAGGCCAATTCAGAAGGGAAGAAATACCTACAGATTACATTTGAATTAACATTACATATAATGTATATTACATATGTATATATTTATACACACATAGGGAATAAAAATAAAGACAAGTTCAGTGGATACATCACAGCACCGGTTAGAAAAGAAATAAAAACTGTTCTCTGGGGATTACATATTTTGAAGCAAGAAGAGGGAATCCCAGGCAAGACCAGGAAACTGTGAGTCTCTCGGCACCTGCCCCTGGACATGGTCCCTGTGTTCCCCCTAGTGGTTAAGAGCACCCCTGCAGCCCAGCCCCATCCTGTGCCCTGCAAGGGAAGTTTGTGTCTGAGCTCACCCTGACTTCTCACTGTGTATCATGCACAGTAATATGTGGCTGAGTCTTTGGTTCTCAGGCTGCTCAGCTTTAAACCTCATCCTTGGAGGTGTCCCTGGTGATGCTGAGTCGGGACTGAAGAGTTGGGTTTAGTATGTGCTTCCATCACTCCATCTTCCACCAACCCAATCCAGCCCATTTCCTGGAACCTGGCAGATCCATGCCACACCATAGCTGGTTAAAGAGAATCCAGATGCAGAGCAGGTGTGGGACAGGATCTGTGAGGGCTTCACCAGGCCTAGTCCTGACACTTGAAGCAGCTTCTGAGACAGGACACCTGATGAAATTCAGAAACACAATGAACCATGTGCTCAGATGCATCATGTCCATTACCTTCATGAATGAATCCTGAGACACTCACATCTGGATGGTGACACAAGAAAGAGGAAAAACCACATAGGTTTCATGTTCTTGGGGATGTCTCTGACACCCAGAAAATATTTTTTTCTGGGACAAGAAGCTTGAATTTAAGTAAATATGCCCTGCTGTTTCATCAGATTACATATGTGGTGATTTGCATGTGGGTGGAATCCTTCTATGAAAAGGTTAAAGGAACAGGGAAGGACATTTCCTCTGATGTTGTCCTGTGAGAGTTAAGCTGGGGGTGCCTGGTCCTCTCCCAGGGTCTGTCTTTCTCTAAGCCCAATTTCCTCTTCCTACATGCAAGTATTAGGCTGCATGAGGTGATCAGGGAGCCAGATCATGTCAAGGTTTGTGAATGGCTTTGGAATCAGATCAATATGCCTCTACTCCCAGGGATTTATTTATATATCAATAACCTACCACAGGCCCAGGGCCTCCTAAATTTATGGAAACATATTTTGATTGATTACTTACCTCTATTAACAAAATACATGATATAGTCCAAAATTTTTATTCAAAAGCTAAAGGTAGAAATAACAGTGAATTCAGAGACAACTGGGTGTATTCATTTTTCTGTGAATTGGAATGAATTTCAGAGAATCACTCTCTTGGTGAACATATCCTCAACTGAAACAGCTTCATTGCAGTGCATATTCAAGGGTTACTGTGTAGTTGAATTTGGTAATGTAACCCTATCAATATATGTATTTTTGAAACAGGGTATACATTTTTGCTTAGATTGGTAATCTCAGTGACATACATATATTTATGTAATAAATGATTTATTTTAAGGAATTGACTCATTGAATTGTCATAATTATTATTGTTGGAATTCCATAGGACAGTCAGAAGTTTAGAAATTCTGGTAAGAGTTTTTGTTGAAGTCTTGAGTGTAAAATCCAAATAGAGGAGACCAGCAAGATTTCACCCCAGAGAGTAGTAGAAAGTATAGTCTTGCTATATGGCCTCGCTGACTGGTTGATGCCCACCCTCATGACTGGGTTCAATCACCTATATTAAAGCCACATAATTGTCTTTGAAAATCACAACTACAAAAAAACTTCACAGTAACATAATGGACAGAATGTGACTAAAAATCTGTACCAGTTATATAAAAGTTATATACCAGTTATATGCTAGTTATATACCAGTACTCATAACACGGTGTAGCCCAGTTCTTGATAGACAAGTTCCAGCTTCCCTTGACAATAACTTCCAAAAAAGTGTTCCTGAAGCCTCCTCTTTCTATTTCAGCTTTGCTTGGCTCTAAGTCTCTGCAAATCACAAGTGTTCATGGATGAATCTGTTGTCAGGGCAAGCTATGATTTAATGGCCTCTCTTTGTTCTAATTCGGTTGGTCATTTTTCTATTTGAACATGGGATTCATTGTCAGCTAGTGTCCAAGTTGTGGGCCAATTTGTGGAGAGTTGAACCTGGGCTTCCATTGTTCTGTTGGTCTAGTTGCTTCTGTGTAACATTCTGTTTAAATCTGCAGAATGAAGCTTGGTTTACAACAAGGAGGTAGGGCAAGGAACAGTTCTCATGTTCCAAATCCATATCTATCACTCAGAAGAAAAAGTTTCATGGACTTCAGATGACATAGCTGATGATATCATGTCAGGCATTCAGATTTTCATGATCATGGAAAGTGTTTCCAGAAGATGCACTGGTTAGCAAAATCAAACACACTGATATAAATGGACATCAATTTTGATAAGGATAAATTGCTTCCAATCCAGAGTCAATGTTGTCTAAATCATTTGATTTAAAATCAATAGTTTGATTGTTAACATCATGAAACAATGTCATGTTTACAGATATACTTGATATATATCACTTTCAGCTCATATTCTTCATGGGCAGATCTAGCACTGGCTTGGTGGGAGGCAGCCTGACCAGCCTCCATTGTAAAAATTGCGGGTAGGTCTGATATGAGCATAGAGGGAACCAGAAGAGATAGTTAAATAGTGGGCAGACCACACAGTCATTGAACTCTGACATCCTCAGACACTCTTGAATTTCATAACAGCTTTCCCTAGCTTGGAGGGGCTTGTACAGAACACTTAAATACAACTGCATGCACTTGAACTTTGCAAGATTAATTTACTAAATTATAAAATTGGCTAACTAGCTTATGTCCTAGAAGATATAACATTAACAGAACAGGTTAATGTGGAAGAAACATTCAAAGGAATTGATAGAACTTTCATACAAGTAAGCCAGGAGAAGCCAAAGACCAGATAATTCCAAGAAATTGAAAGAGAAATTGAAAACACAACATATCAAAACTTATGGGATGCTGCATTTGTGGTGCTTAGAGGGAAATCTGTTGTCCTCAATCAAAATACTAGAAAAGAAGAAAGAGCAAAAATCAAGGAATTAATTGTTCACCTGAAGGAACTAGAGAAAGAACAGTAAAAAAACACCAAAGCAAGGAGAAGGAATGATATAACAATTATTGAGCATAAATAAATAAGTCTGAGAACACAAAAATAACAGAGAGAATCAAATGTGAGAGGCCTGTTCTTTGAGAAAACTAATAAAATCATTAGACACGGGCTATCAAAAATATAGAGAAGATGGCAAGTAAATAATCTCAGAATTGGGAAAGGGGACATAAACGCAGTTCCTGTTGGAATAAAGAAGGTAATAAGAGGATGCTATGAGCAGTTATGTGCTAATAACAAACTTACACAAAATGGAAAACTTCCTATAAAAGCATGAACAACCAACATTTACTGGAGAAGAAATAGACAGCCTCATAAAAAGCATGCAAAAATAGATTACCTGAAATCAAAACTTACCTGAAAAATTACCTGAAAAAGAAAACTCCAAGAGAAGACAGCTTCACATGAGAATTCTACCAAGCATTGTAGAAAGAATTAGTGCTAATCTTTCACAAATTCTTCAAAAATACTGGGTAGTAGGGAAAACAACATAACTTATTCCATGAGGCAACTCACTCTAATAACAAAACCAGACAAAGATATTACAAGAAAATAAATTATAGATTAATCTCCTTGATTATGAATGTAAAAATCCCCAAAAACAATATTCACAAATTGACTCCAGCAGCACATTAAAGAATCACACCCCATGACCAAAAGGGATTTATTCCAGGTATGCACAGAATAGTTCAATGAACAAATGTCAATTAATGTAATACACCACATCAATGAATCAAAGCAGAAAAACCACATGATCTTTCCAATTGATGCAGAAAAGGCATTTGACAAAATTCAATATCCTTTCTTGATGAAAACACTCAAAAAGACAGGAATAGAAGAAACTGTCCTCACTGTGGTAAAGGCAAACTATGGAAAATCCACAGCTAACATCATACTCAATGGGGAAGATTGAAAGCATTCCCTTTAAATCAGAACAATGATATTATTCCAACTTTAACCATTGTTATTCAATATTGTGTTTGAAGTTCTAGCTAGACAATTAGTCAACAATGAAATAAAAGCATACAAGCTGGAAAGGAAGAAGTAAAATGTTCAGTTTGCACATGATATGATCTTATATTTGGAAAATCTTGAAATGTCTACAGGAAAACTACTAGAGATAATAAATGAATACAATAAAGTTGAAGGGTACAAGATCAACAAGCAAAAATCAGTAGAGTTTCTATACAATATTAATGAGCAATAGGAGGAAGAAATCCAAAAAAAAAAACATTTACAATTATAATTAAAAAAATCATATATTTAGAAAAAAATAATCAAGACCATAAAAGACTGATACACAAAAAAGTACAAGAAATTGCTAAGAGAAATCACAGAGTACCTAAATCAATGAAAGGACATACAGTGTTCATTGATTGGAAAACTAAATATATCTAAGATGTCAATTCTACATAAATCAATTTTTAGATTCAAAGAAATTATAATTAAATTCCAAACAACTTACTTTGCAGAAATAGAAAAAAGCAAGAATGAAATTTATCTGGAAAGGCAGGGTGCCCCAAATAGCCAAACATATCTTGAGAAAGTCAAAAGAAGTGGGAAGTCTCGCAGTACCTGATTTTAAAACATATTACAAGTCCTAAGTGTACAGAAGATCATGGTACTGGCATAAGATAGATAAAGTGACCAATGGAAACGTATTCAGTGTTCATAAATAGACCCTTTCAACTACAAACAATTCATCTTTCATAAGGTATTCAAGCCAACACAACTGGGACAGAGTTCAAATGGCATTTGAAAAATTGGATACCCATATCCAAAAGAATAAAAGAGGATTCCTATTTCATACTTTATGCAAAAATTAACTTGAAATGAATGAAAACCTAAGTATTACAGCTAAAACCATAAAACTTTTAAAATAAAATATAGGGAAATAAAGATCTTGTCATATGAGGTGGTTTCCCAGAACTTTCTTGCAAAGAACAAGCAATGAAAGTAGTCAATTCATGTGAGCTCTTCAAAATTGAACACTGTTGTACATCAAAGGACTTTTTCAGAAAAGACAATATTTGGAAACCACATATCAGATAACGGTTTAATATCCAGAATATATAAAGAGATCCTATAAATCAACAATAAAAAGGCAAAGAACCCAATTTTTTAAATGGGCAAGAGTTACAAACAACTCAAAAACATATCAAATGATGCTCAAGTTCACTGGGTTTTAGGGAAATGTAGATCAAAACCACTCAGGAGAGCCTTCATTCCTGTAAAAGTTTGTCTCATCCACTCAACCCTAATGCTTGTATTTATGTAAAAATGTCTGAATGTTTTGGATTTATAAGGATACAGGATAGAACCACAGAAACCTTCAAGTAACTGTTTTAGGGACTCATTCAGCTTTGGATACACTTTCAGAAAAATCTTAGCTCCCCAACCTCCAAACTGACCCTATGCATACAGAAAATTTGGTATTGAGTTCTCAGGAACAGCTTTAAGAGGAGACTTTACTTCATGTCTAGACTGGAGATGGGTGGAAAGAAATGGATCTTTAAATATGGGTAAATAGATATATGGATAGATAGATAGACGATAGATAGACGATAGATAGATAGACAAAAGAATAATGGCACTTTCATCTAAATAAGAAAAATAATGTCTTTATACAAAGAGTATCCTTTATAGTGTATCCTGTATACAATGATATGAGAACAACAAAAAGAGAAGAAAGTTGTCTTAAAGCATTAAAGAAAAGGTGAGAGGGAGAAAGGTATGGGGGGAGGATGGTCAGAAGGAAGAAGGAAGGAAGGAATAAAGGAAGCATGGAAGGAAGGAAGGGGGAAAAGAATGAAGGAAAACAATGACAGAGTTTCTGGAACTCCCACTAAGTAAACTATTTGGCATTTATAAGGTGTGTACATTAGACAATGTTTTATGGTTAATGATGTAACAAGTTTTATGCATCCAAGTTGCTGATTGGCACAATGTAAGCCAGAGGGAAAGGAAAAGTGACATGGTTCAGACAAGAAGGATCAGTGTCCCCCAGAACCTGGGACCCTGCTTTGTCAAGGTATGAATCTGGTTCTCATTTTGATGCTGTTCTTCTGATTATCACTACTGAGGACACAGCAAGACCATTTTATTCCCTGATGCTTGTATTTGAGAGGGCCCCGGTGGAGAGTGTCTCCAGAACACTACTCTGAAGCTATGGGTTCCCTAAGGGTTTCTGATGCTCTCAGGATGTGGTTTCTCTCCCTGTGCTTCTTGTACAGTAATACAAACCTGTGCCTGTCTCCATCAGTCTGGTCCACTTCAGGTAGGAAGTGCTGGCAGAGTTTTCTATGGAGATGGTGACTTGACCTTGGAAGGCTTGTTTGTACTTTGTATATGCATCACTAGGATCAATGTTTCCTACCCACTCCAGGCTCTTCCCTGTTTCCTGGTGCAACCAGCTGATCTAGTAATCAGTATAGCTTTATCCAGAGGCTTTACAGGAGATTGTCAAAGGCTCCCTGGGCTTTTCACCTCTCCCCCACACTGCACCTGCTGCAACTCAGTGAGGACACCTGTATGGGAGATACAGAACACAGAGATTAGAGACCCCATCCTCCCCACCCTCCATTGTGACCCCAAGCCCTGGGTCATCCCTGACCTGGGAGAAGAGCCAAGATGAGGGTCAGGATGTTGGCAGACCCCATCTGTGAAGGAGGATGGAAAGGGACAGCAGTGAGGACACCAGATGGGCTGTTGGGGAGACTGCAATGGGAAAGGGTAGCATTGGATTTAAATGGGAGGAACCCCTCACTTTGCATATTTACTGCATGCCCTCCAGATGAGACTCCAGAGGGTTCATAAATCTAAATCTCAAGGGCAGGGAAAGACACTTGTCTAGAGCCTCCCATGTGGGTCAACAAAGCCCCAATAATCCTTATCCTACTGTGGGACTGGAGTACACAGATATGAGCCCTCACCCTCCTCCAAGGCAGCTTCACAGTCCAAAAAGGGATGAGAATGGGATAAGTCCAGTGAGTCTGCAGTTAATGCACCCACAAGTTCTGGGATACAATGTTCCCCTCTTCAGCTTTAGCAGAGGATCCAGATAGTGAATTACTCTCTCATCATAGAGAGGTTGTTAAGTATTCAGGGCACCCAGACACACCTTCCCATAGAAACACCTGGTGTGTCCTGGAATCATGGGGAAGCTATGTATGTCCTGGGGCCTTAAGGATGGGACTCATGATGGGGAGAGTGAGCTTTATTCAAAGCTGCCTCCCAGGTTGATGCAGCTGCCAGTCAATGGACCTGGGTCCTGAGTTCTGATTGCTGGGGCTCACATTGGACTGTTTGCTTTCTTTCTTTCTGACATTATAACTTTATAACAAGAAATTATCTTCCCATTAAATATAGGAAGAATGAAAATTTAAGTATATGGTTTTCTTCTATTATTCCATTCCATGTAAAATAAGTTTATGGTATATTTTTATGTTTTAAGGGACTTCCAATCACAAATGTGAATTTGGACACATTGCTACCAAACTATTAACATTTGTGTCAGGCCTAGGCTTCATTTAGACATAATACAAACTTATTCTCTCATGGATCTGATCTTGAATTTTTGCTGGATCTGACCTGAATTCTGCTACTTTCTTTCTTCATAACACTTTCTGAAGTCTTTCAAAAGTTGGGTTGTTTTTGAGTGCCATTGGAGGGACCCAGACTAGTTCTAACCTAAAAGAATCTCATCTGTCACCTCTTCAATGTTCCCCATCCTGAACAAATGTAAATTTTAGTACATCTGGGGTAGACCATCAGTATTAGGTAGCTGAAAATGTCAGCAGAATTACATGGGTGTATGGATTCTAGTCAGTGTAATTCTTAGATTCATATTCTTTCTAAGCAAAACACCACCTCTTGGTGGCAGAAAACAGGAGGAAATTATTCTCTCAAGATCAGGAGGCTAGATGTCCTGGAGAAAGCTATGCACATGTCCATATGTAGTGGACGCCAACCCATTTTTCATGACCCCCACTGCATAAGCAGGTACCTCCCTAACTAGGTTGTGAAAGTTTGCATTTCTCCTTTCTATGAAATTGCCACTTACACACCCCATCAGTAAAAGTTTGCTTTCAACAGTTTCAGCCAGATCAGCCTTAATTGACTTTAATTTTATAGATATACAGATTTAAAAAAACAGGGATCCTATGAGAAAACTTATCCTAATTTTAACATTAAAAAATCATACTCACTGAAACTTCTACTTATGAACACACTAGGATACCTAGTTACTTAGTAACTTTTTGAAACTTTCATTTCCCTCTTTCAAGAATAATGAGAGACTTATCTAACAAAGGATAAGTTATTGCTTTCTTCTTTCACCACAGAATTAACTGAAACTAGTGGAACATGGGCTGAAAAGAACAGACCTGAATGTAAGATGACACTGGGATATGCAATACACTGTGAGAAAAATCAAAATGCAGAAACAATGGGAAAGAGGAATACCAGACTTGAAAAAAGCAAAAGTTGACCAACATAAATTCCAGCATTTTCCCAAGACTATCACTCAATATGACAGAACCCATCCACCAAAAATAATAATTAACTTGTAACCCTTAATTCAAATGTGGACAAAAGCAATGATAAGAACCAATTTATAAACATTAATTTGAATGTTTACTAAACAATCCCAACATGTCATAGCCCTAAAAATCTCTAAACCCACCTCCCTTTGTTTAGTCAAACATATATCCTTTGCCTTTCTAGCAGAAGAACACAGATATGAGGAAAATATTCATACTGCCTTCAGGAGGTTAGCCTTTGCTAAATAAACCTTTTCTTTTCTCAAAATCCAAGTGTCCACTCATCAGAGCTGTGTGCATCAGGCAAGGACACAAGTTTGACACAAATATGATCCCTGGGGAAAAAAAAAAAAAAAATCTCAGGAGAATATGTTCCATGTCTCTCTCCTGGCTTCTGGTGACAGCTGGAAATCTCAGATATTCTTTGACTTTTAGCTACGTAACTCCAATCCCTGCATCCTTTTTCACATGGACATCTTCTCACTGAGTCTCTATTTACTCTTCTGGATTAGGGCCCACTTGCATCTTAAATTAAGTCCCTACCTCTGCAAAGACTCTATTCCCAAATAAGGTCATATTCTTAGTCTCCAGAAGGACATGGATTTTATGGGACACTATTTTAATACAGTAGATGTAGTTTTCTTTAAAAAGCACAGCACGGATTAGTGACACAGGAAAGTGTCTGAGTGTGATGTTTGCTGAAATTATACTGTTTTTCTGCTTCCTATTTTACGTTCCTCAAAGAAATAATGTATCCTTACTGAAACAAGCAGAAAAGTGAAGAATGAAAAAAATAAGAAAATGGAAAAATAACTTCATCCTGACACTTCATTGATAGGCTAGGTCCTGAGCACCCATTGAAGCCCAACCCTGCAGAAGTTGGGGTCTGGGCTCACAATGCCTTCCCTGCACTGGTGTTTCCCACAATAGTGCATGGCTGGGCTTCATCTTTCATGGAGCTCAGCTTCAGTGAGAACTGGTTTCTGGAATTGCCTTTGGCATCGGTGTCAGCTATAGAGCCACAGGTTATATGTTCTGTCACTGTCAGCACCACTGCACCTGGGATAGGACATCTGGAAACAGGAAACAGTCAGAATCACCCACTTCATAGACTTCATTTCTACCACACATTCCCAAATTCTGGGATATACTCACAGGTGAGATCTCCCACAGGGAGAAGATAGACCAAAATGATTTCCTGTTATTTGGGATAAATTTCATGAATCCTAGAAAGATGAACCTGAGAGATGAGAAGACTGAATGTGTAGCAGAGGGGCTTTGATGATGCTCATGAGGCCAAAGTGTGGTTTATATGTGGAAGGCATTTGTGTGGATAAAGATGGGAAGGGTTGGCTAGAGGTCCGCTGGCTGGGGATTAATATTTCTATAGAAATATTAAAAGAAAGGCAATTACATTTAAATGGAATCAGAAGTACTCTTTGTAAAAAAGTGAAAAATAAACATTGTCAGCCTACTGTTTTTGTCTTATATCATCTTCTATTGTATACATTGAAACCTGAGTGCTGTGTGTGTGTTTCATAATTATAATATTGAATGTAAGCAAAGCAGAATAGAAAAAAGATTTATAATAAACACAGGGAATTGGTCCAGGATGCCACAAAAGTCTGAGAGAACAAGTTGAAGCCACTGGATTCTGCTCCTGAGCCCATGAGAGTGTTTCCATATCTTCCTCCTGCTACCTGAGGATTCAATCACTACATGATGGTAGGAGAAGTTTATTTTTCATTACCCTTCCCAGAACATTGACTAAAATTCAGAAAATGAATGTAACAGTTGAAAGACAATTTTGTTTACACTTCCAACCAAGTTCAGAGAACAATGTGGGATATATACGCATATACATACACACACATATACACACACAGAGACAAACACACACACACACACACACACACACACACACACACACATATATATATATATATATATTACAGAAACACAAGTAATATTATTTAACAAAAACTACACAAATCTCTACTTTTTTGCATCTTGTATACATACAAACAGAGCTTAGCTTAGAAAGGAATCAATGGCAGTCCTCCGGGGGGTTACATGTGAAGGAAGAAGAAGGAACCCCAGGTAAAGCCAGAAACTCCTCCCAGCCTCTCTCTGCACCTGTTCCTGGGGATGGGGCATTAGCATCCCATGGTTGCAAACACCCAATGCAGCCCAACCCTCCTGTGCCCAGGTTTGTGCCTGGGCTCACCCTGACTTTCCCTCACTGTGTCTCTCACACAGTAAATTGTAGCCATGTCCTCGAGTCTCAAGCTGCTCAGCTTTAAATAAACTTTGTTTCTGGAATCATCTGTGTTGATGCTGAGTTGTAACTGAACAGTGAGTTTATATCTGTGCTTCCACCTATTACACCAACCAACTCCAGCACTTTTCCTGGAGCCTGGGAGATCTGGTCCATATCATAGCTGGATAAACAGAGTCCAGAGACAGAACAGGTGAGGGGCAGAGACTGTGAGGGCTTCACCAGGCCAGGTCCCAACACCCTCAGCTGCACCTGGGACAGGACAAGGAAAAACACATTGAGTCATGTGCTGAGATGTATTGTCCCCATTACCTTCATGTCTGAATCCTGAGAAATTCACATCTGGGAGCTGTCACAAGTAAAAGGATGAACCACAAGGTATTCACATTCTTAGGAATGAAGTCCATGATTACTAGAAAATATTTTTCCAGTATGAGAAGAAGCATGACTGTAAGTAAATGTGCCCTGTTGTTTCATCGGTTTACCCAGTGGTGATTTGTATGTGTGTGGTATTTTCTATGTTAAGGTGATAGGAGATGGTAAGTCATTTTCTCCTGTCCTTCTCTGTGAGAATTAACCTGGGGTTGCCTCATCCTCTCCCAGGGTTCCTCTCTCTCTAAATCAAGGTTCCTCTTCCTCCATAAAAGGAACATGCAGTGTGAACTTATCAGGGAATAAGACCTTGTCAAAGATTGTAGATGGCTTTGGAATATGGTCAATGTGAATCTATTCCCAGGTGTGTATTTTTTTAATTATTCATTTCATTGAGATATATACACATACCATGCAGTCACACAAAACAAATCGTACATTTGATTGTTCACAGTACCATTACATAGTTGTACATTCATTACCAAAATCAATCCGCAACACCCTCATTACCACACACACAAAAATAACCAGAATAATAATTAAAGTGAAAAGGAACAACTAAAGTAAAAAACACTGGGTGCCCTTGTCTGTCTGTTTGTTTGTTTGTTTCCTTACCCCACCTTTCCACTCATCCATCCACAAACTAGACAAATGGGAGTGTGATCCCTATGCCCCCCATCCCACTGTCCCCCCTCATAAGCCATATTTTTATACAATTGTCTTCAAGATTCATGGGTTCTGGGTTGTAGTTTGATAGTTTCAGGTATCCACCACCACCTACCCCAATTCATTAGTACCTAAAAAGGGTTGTCTATATTGTGTGTAAGAGTGCCCACCAGAGTGAACTCTCGGCTCATTTTGGAGTCTCTCTGCCACTGAAGCTTATTTCATTTCCTTTCACAACCCCATTTTGGTCAAGAAGATGTTCTCCATTCCATAATGCTGGGTCTACATTCCTTCCCAGGAGTCATTCCATGTTGCAAGGGAGATTCACTACCCTGGGTGTCTGATCCCATGTGATTTAACCTTCCAAGTTGGCTTAGCTAGAGAGAGAGGGCCACATCTGAGCAACAAAGAGGCATTCGGGGGGAGGCTCTTAGGCACAATTATAGGGAGGCCTAGCCTCTCCTTTGCAGCAACAGTCTTCCCAAGGGCAAATTCTGTGGCAGAGGGCTCAATCCATCAAGCCACCAATCCCCTATGTCTGTGGGCATGTTAGCAATCATTGAGGTAGGGCAGGCCAATATCCCTTCATTCTCCACCAGCTCCTCAATGGGGCTCTGCATGTTTTTTCCCTTGTTTTCTTTTTTAAACTTTTTTTCTAAGTCAACTGTATGAAAAATAAAAAAAAAGAAATAAAAGAAACATACAATAAAAGAACATTTCAAAGGGACCATAACAAGACAGTAAGAAAAAGACAACTAACCTAACATAGCTACTTTACTTCCAATGTTTTCTTACTCTACCCCAAGAAAGTAAGCTAATATAGCAACATTTCTGTGAACTTGGTCCTACTATACCCATCAGAAATTAACAGAACACAGTCATTCCTGGGCATTCCCAGAACATTAAATTTACCCATGATAGCTTATCTGTTCTTCTTGGATTATTGTTCCCCCTTCCCTAATTGCTCCCTATCACTAGTTCCCCTACATTCTACATTATAAACCATTTGTTTTACATTTTTCAAAGTTCACATTAGTGGTAGCATATAATATTTCTCTTTTTGTGCCTGGCTTATTTCACTCAGCATTATGTCTTCAATGTTCATCCATGTTGTCATATGTTTCACAACATCGTTCCTTCTTGCTGCCATGTAGTATTCCATCGTGTATATATACCACATTTTATTTATCCACTCATCTGTTGAAGGACATTTGGGTTCTTTCCATCTCTTGGCAATTGTGATTAATGCTGCTATGAACACTGGCGTGCAGACATCTGTTCATGCCACTGCTCTCTGATCTTCTGGGTATATACTGAGAAGTGCAATTGCTGGATCGAAGGATAGTTCTGTATCTCGTTTTCTAAGGAACTGCCAGAATGACTTCCAGAGTAGCTGATTATACAGTCCCACCAACAATGAATAAGAGTTCCAATTTCTCCTCATCCCCTCCAGCATTTGTAGCTTCCTGTTTGTTTAATGGCGGCCATTCTAATCGGTGTGCGATGGTATCTCATTGTGGTCTTAATTTGCATCTCTCTAATAGCTAGTGAAGCTGAACATTTTTTCATGTGTTTCTTGGCCATTTGTATTTCCTCTTCAGAGAACTGTCTTTTCATATCTTTTACCCATTTTATAATTGGCCTTTCTGTACTATCATCATTGAGTTGTAGGATTTCTTTATATATGCAAGATATTAGTCTGTTGTCAGATACATGGTTTCCAAAAACTTTTTCCCATTAAGTTGGCCTACTCTTTACCTTTTTGAAAAATTCCTTTGAGGTACAGAAACTTCTAAGCTTGAGGAGTTCCCATTTATCTAATTTTTCTTTTGTTGCTTGTGCTTTGGGTGTAAAGTCTAGGAAGTGGCCACCTAATACAAGGTCTTGAAGATGTTTTCCTACATTATCTTCTAGGAATTTTATGGTACTTTCTTTTATATTGAGATCTTTGGTCCATTTTGAGTTAATCTTTGTGTAGGGTGTGAGGTAGGCGTCCTCTTTCATTCTTTTGGATATGGATATCCAACTCTCCCAGCCACATTTGTTGAATAGACCATTATGACCCAGTTCAGTGACTTTGGGGGCCTTATCAAAGATCAGTTGGCCATAGATCTGGAGGTCTATCTCTGAATTCTCAATTCAATTCCATTGATCTATATGTCTATCTTTGTGCCACTACCATGCTGTTTTGACAACTGTGGCTTTATAATAAGCTTCAAAGTCAGGGAGTGTAAGTCCTCCCACTTCGTTTTTCTTTTTTAGAGAGTCTTTAGCATTTCGAGGCATCTTCCCTTTCCAAACAAATTTGATAACTATCTTTTCCAAGTCTGCAAAATAGGTTGTTGGAATAATGATTGGGATTGCATTGAAACTGTAGACGAGTTTGGGTAGAATTGACATCTTAATGACATTTAGCCTTCCTATCCATGAACATGGAATATTTTTCCATCTTTTAAGGTCCGCTTCTATTTCTTCTAGTAGAGTTATGTAGTTTTCTTTGTATAGGTCTTTTACATCTTTGGTTAAGTATATTCCTAGGTACTTCATTTATTTAGTTGCTATTGAAAATGGTATCTTTATCTTGAGTGTCTCTTCAGTTTGTTCATTTCTAACATATAGAAACATTACTAACTTATTTGCATTAATCTTGTATCCTGCTACTTTGCTAAATTTGTTTATTAGCTCTAGTAGCTGTATCAGCAATTTCTCAGGGTTTTCCAGATATAAGATCATATCATCTGCAGACAATGACAGTTTTACTTCTTCCTTTCCAATTTGGATGCCTTTTATTTCTTTCTCTTGCTGGATTGCCCTGATTAGCACTTCTAGCACAATGTTGAATAACAGTGGTGATAGCAGGCATCCTTGTCTTGTTCCTGATCTTAGGGGGAAGGCTTTCAGTCTCTCACCATTGAGTACTATGCTGGCTGTGGGTTTTTCATGTATGCTCTTTATCATATTGAGGAAGTTTCCTTCAATTCTGACTTTTGAAGCCTTTTTATCAAAAAGCAATGTTGGATTTTGTCAAATGCTTTTCTAGCATCTATTGAGATGATCATTTGATTTTTCCCTTTTGATTTGTTAATGTGTTGTAATACATTGATTGATTTTCTTATTTTGAACCATCCTTGCATGCCGGGAATGAATCCCACTTGGTCATAGTGTACGATTTTGTCAATGTGTCTTTGGATTTGATTTGCAAGTATTTTCTTGAGGATTTTTCCATCTATATTCATTAGGGAGATTGACTGGTAGTTTTCATTTTTTGTAGCATCTTTGTCTGGTTTTGGTATTATATTGATGGTAGCTTCATAAAATGAGTCAGGTAGTGTTCCATTTTCTTCAATGTTTTGAAAGAGCTTAAGTACGATTGGTGACAGTTCTTTCTGGAAAGTGTGGTAGAATTCCCATGTGAAGCCAACTGGCCCTGGGCATTTATTTGTGGGAAGCTTTTTGATGACTGATTGGATCTCTTTGACTGTGATTGGTTGGTTGAGGTCTTTTGTTTCTTCTCTGGTTAGTCTGGGTTGTTCATATGTTTCCAGGAAATTGTCCATTTCCTTTATATTATCCAGTTTGTTGCCATACAGTTGTTCATAGTACCCTCTTATAATTTTTTTTTTATTTCCTCAGGATCTGCAGTAATGTCACCTTTTTCATTCATTATTTTGTTTACATGGGTCCTCTCTATTTTTGATTTTTTCAGTCTAGCTAGGGGCTTGTCAATCTTGTCGATCTTCTCAAAGAACCAACTTTTGGTGTTATTTATCCTATCTATTGTTTTCTTTTTCTATATGTCATTTATTTCTGCTTTAATCCTTGTTATTTCTTTTCTTCTACTTGGTTTAGGATTGGTTTGCTGTTCATTCTCTAGCTTTTTCAGTTGATCCATTACTTCTTTGATTTTGGCTCTTTCTTCCATTTAATATATGCATTTAGTGCTATAAATTTCCCCCTCAGTACCGCTTTTGCTGCATCCCATAGGTATTGGTATGTTGTGTCCGCATTTTCATTCATCTCTATATATTTAGCAGTTTCTCTTGCTATTTCTTCTTTAACCCACTGATTGTTTAGGAGTGTGTTAACCTCCAGGTATTTGTGAATTTTCAAAGTCTCTGATGGTTATTCACTTCTAATTGTATTCCATTGTGGTCAGAGAATGTGCTTT
Source organism: Choloepus didactylus (assembly GCF_015220235.1). Lineage (NCBI taxonomy): Eukaryota > Metazoa > Chordata > Mammalia > Pilosa > Megalonychidae > Choloepus > Choloepus didactylus. The sequence continues at coordinate 2,511,457 of NC_051325.1, read as the reverse complement.
GAATAATTTCAATCTTTTTAAATTTATTGAGCCTTGTTTTTTGTCCCAGCATATGATCTATTCTGGAGAAAGTCCCATGAGCATGAGAGAAGTATGTGTATCCTGGTGATTTGGGATGTAATGTTCTATATATGTCTGTTAAATCCAATTCATTTATCACATTGTTTAGTTTTCAATTTCCTTATTGGTCTTCTGTCTGGTTGATCTATCTATAGGAGAGAGTGATGTGTTGAAGTCTCCCACAATTATTATGGAAACATCAATTGCTTCCTTTAGTTTTGCCAGTGTTTCTCTCTTGTATTTTGTGGCACCTTGATTGGGTGCATAAACATTTAAGATTGTTATCTCTTCTTGTTGAATTGCCCCTTTTATTAGTATATAGTGAGCTTCTTTGTCTCTCAAAACATCCCTGCATTTAAAGTCTATTTTATCTGAGATTAATATTGCTACACCTGCTTTCTTTTCACTGTAGCTGGCATGGAATATTTTTTTCCATCCTTTCACTTTCAATTTGTGCCCCTGTTTGTAAGATTAGTCTTTTCTATGCAATATATTGATGGTTCATTTTTTTTGATCCATTCTGCAAATCTATGCCTTTTAATTGGTGAGTTTAATCCATTTACATTCAACGTTATGACTATGGAGGCATTTCTTGAATCAGCCATCTTATTCTTTGGTTTATAATTGTTTTATATATTTTCCTTCTCTCTACTAATATCCTTTAATGTACCCATACTGGATCTGTTTAGTACTGAACCTTTTTCTATGTCTCTCTCTCTTTTCTTTGTTTCTCTGTCTGTAGGGCTCCCTTTAGTATCTCCAGTAGGGCAGGTCTCTTGTTAGCAAATACTCTCAGCATTTGTTTGTCTGTGAAAAATTTAAGCTCTCTCTCAAATTTGAAGGAGAGCTTTCCTGGATAAAGTATTCTTGGTTGGAAATTTTTCTCACTCAAAACTTTAAATATGTCATGCCACTGCCTTCTCGCCTCCATGGTGGCTGCTGAGTAGTCCCTACTTAGTCTTATGGTGTTTCCTTTGTATGTGGTGAATTGCTTTTCTCTTGCTGCTTTCAGAACTTGCTCCTTCTCTTCCGTACTTGACAGTGTGATCAGAATATGTCTTGGAGTGGGTTTATTTGAATTTATTGTATTTGGAGTTTGCTAGGCATTTATGATTTGTGTATTTATGGTGTTTAGAAGATTTGGAAAATTTTGTGCTTTCTTTTTCCATTCTGTCATTTTCCAGGTCACTGATTCATTGTTCAACTTCCTCTAGTCTTGTACTATGAGTATCCAGAATCTTTTTATTTTGGTCAACAGTTTCTTTAATTTCTATAAGATCATCTATTTTTTATTTAGTCATGCAATGTCTTCTTTATGCTCTTCTAGGGTTTTCTTGATGTCCTTTTTATCCTGTTCCATGCTCTTCTTGATGTCCTTTATATCTCATGCCATGGTCTCATCCTTCATCTTTAGTTCTTTAATTACTTGCTCTAAGTAATGTATTTCTTCTGATCTTTTGATTTGAGTGTTTGGGCTTGGGTTATCCATATCTTCTAGTTTTTTCATATGCTTTAAAATTTTCTGTTGTTTTTGGCCTCTTGGCATTTGCTTAACTTGGTAGGGTTCTTTTAGGAATTGTAGATCACTTGAAATCCTTGTCTCTAATTTGTCAGGTCTACAGCTTTGTGGAGTACACTTTCTGTGACTAACCAGCAGGTGGTTTCCACGAGTTTCCCATAAGATCTGCCACTGCAGTTCCCCTTCTTCTTCCCAGCACTGACAGCCCCTCCTCCCAAGGGACTGAGCCTGGCAGGGAGGGGCGTGGGTCCCCTGGCTGCAAAAATTTACAGATTTCTCTGATCTCAGCAGTTCCACATTTTCATGAGTGTTGCATGAAGTATGCCCCAAGTCAGATTGCTCTGCGGTGTCCAGTCCACACAGTTCCTGGCTTTCTACCTACTTCCCTGGAGGAGTAACTAAAACATACACCTCACCAATCCACCATCTTGCCCCACCTCCCAGGTATGTATTTATATATCAAATACACACCACAAGTCCAGAGCTCTCTGATTTTATGGAAAATCATTTTGATACAATAAATTCTTCTGTTACCAAATTACATGATATACTACAAAATTTTGAGGCAACACCTAAAGATAGCAATAACATATATTTTGAGACAAGTGAGTGCATTCATTTTTTCTGTGAATTATAATGGCTTTAAGTGAATCATTAAGTAGGGTTAACATATTGTCAACTGAAAAAACATTTTCAAATGTTACTGTGAGGTTGAATTTGGTAATGTAAGCCTATCAATACATTTATTTTTGAAACAGGGTATAAATTTCTGCTTACATGGGTAATTGATCTCAGTGTTTTGCAAATCATGCACAGCATCATAATCCTGTCACTTTATTTTTCAAACTGCGTATCAATAAGAAAACTACATTGAGCTCTGTCATTGAGGAGAACTTTTGGTATCTCAAACACTCTTCAGGGTTAAAATAGAGACAGTTAGTGGATGGAGATAAGCCCACTTGTATACAGGAAACAGGTCTTCATGTAGCAACTCAGTTTTGCTAGAAGTGCCCATTTCTGATAATTAAGATTATGGCATTTGGATCAATTCAAATTTTACACACACTTAGATGAAGAAAATGCTAGATCTTTGGCAATAGACTTACACACTGAATGGTTTGCAGAGAGGTTGAGCTTACTAAGGCCTGAGGGATGCAGGAACCTTGAAAAATCACTTGAGATCTGCCCCTGTAAGACCTCATGTCACTGAACCCTGGGATTGTATCTGAGATCCTGTAACTTAGTCCAGGTGGAGATCATAGCATAGCTCCTTTTCCTGCTTTCTGTGTGACCTTGAATATGTGATCTTACCCCTCCCCTCTGTGCTTCATCTCAAAAGAAGTGAATTTGGGAATTTCAGTACTAACATTTGTGTGAACTTCATATGTTTCCATTTATATTATGTGTTGCCATAACTGTCATTATTATTATCTCCCATGAAACTATAATGCAGTTCTGTGAACCCTCATCTTTGACCATGAATTTACAAGAATCACCTACTTTCTTCTTGCCCCTGAATTATCACCCCTGTGTGGCAGGGAAAGTCAATGTGCCTTAGCCTCAGGGTCAACACCTATAAATTGACTGACTGTTTAAAATAATTTAATCATGAATTCTACAGAAATACAGAGCAGCTTGCCTGGGTAATAGTCACTTGGCTTGGATTATGTTTTGTTGACATATATTGGTTCACATTCCTCATGTTTCTGTTCTCTAGCATCTCTTGGAAGCCCAGTTTTAACATTAGAAATATAGAAGAATCACATTCATAACTGTCAGCATTTGATTCAATTGGTACATGCAGATCTGTGGATAATAAAGTTTGGGTTGTCACAAACTGTTTACTGATAATGTAGATAGCTTCTAAGGTGGAACAAGAGGATGAAACATATCATTGAGGTAAATAGAATCATTTTCTTTTTGGCCACTGATTATAAAACATAGAATACTTCAAATAACTGGACACATAGGAGCTGATTCATGTCAGTACATATGTTAAAATAATCAGCTTATGTGGGAAACTGAGTCTTCCATGTTGCTTCAGCCATATCTGGCATGGTGTCTTGGAATGCTAAGCCACATGCCTGCATGGAATGCTGTGCAGGCATGCCTCATAAAGATATGTGTCTTGGAACATGATGACAACATTTGCTAATGTCCTGTACCTAGATTGCTCCTTCTGATATGCGACAAGATGTAAATATCGGCAATGCAAAAGGAAACAGCTCGCTCAGATTTTTTTTTTCTCTATACAAAAATAAAAAGGGGGATATGTGGGAAAATAGCCTGAGCTGGGAATGCATCCTCTACTTCCCTAGCACCCACATTGTTGATACAAGAAGCATGCAAGTCTTGGGTGGTCTGTCCTTGACTTCCCTGTTTTGCTAACTTCCCTATCTTGCTTTCTCTGGCCTGTTGGTAACTCTCCTATTTTCTGTGAGAAAGTGAAGCTAATAAATATGCTGTGGAGCAAGCAGAAGTGCCCTTTGCCTACAAGGTTCTGAGTCCCCCACTCCCAGAACTTTATATTTTGTGTCCATGTTTCATTCCTGCACTGCCCTGTCAGCAATAAGCTTAATTGAAGCAATCTCATTTTCCTACAACAGAGATCTGTGTCTCTGTGGGATTGTGACATGGTTCTAGACAGTGAGGCTGCAGAGAGTGTCTTTTGGGGCACTGCTAGACATCTAGAAGAACAGTTGAGAAGAATAGCTACCAATCCAAAACCCATCATTGGATTGCTGTCACCATGTCCATAAATGACAGGCGTCACCTGGGGGATGAAGCTGACTTGCCATATAAAATAGTTTAAAATTTGAAGGGTAAATGCCCAATTGTGTGCCTGGTTGGGTTAACCAAACTGAGGGCCCTCACATTTCAGGTTCATATTAATTAGATCACAAATGTCCTCATAGTTTAGGCAGACTGTGTTGTCTTTTCCTCACTTTATCCTGAAAGGGTCATATATAAGAATGAATAAGCATTGAGATATAAGTGAATAGATTTTAAAATAAAATGTCACAGTAAGTGTCTGGCCAGCATATGAAAGGAAGGAGACATGGAAAAATCACAAGTTTGTTCTCAGAATGGAAGTCCTCTTCTTGGGGATATCAGGGCTGGACTTGATTTATTTGCAGAATTGAACAGTTCTAAGATCACGTGGGTTAGAAGCAGAAAGCATCTTTCTATCTGAGTAAAAGGAGGGATGGGATGTACATCACTATCTTGATGTTAAATTGGTGAGGCAGTTGTCCCATATGTACCTGGAGAATAAAGAAAATGGGAGGTACATCCAATAATGAGGATAGTTTGTGAAGAGGCAGAACTTGACAATAATGGAGAAGAAGGAGTTTGAGAGGTATATTACTAATGTAGGGACATTTGAGTGAGAGAGCAGGGCATAAAATACCTAGGGAAGATGGATTTGGGAAAATATATCACTGACATACAGACAAATGTGTTGGACAGCAGACCAGTCACCCTTCAGAAAGAGAGGGAATGGGATGTGCACCAGAGTCAAGAGGTAAAAGCATGAGAGTGTATAACTAGATATGCCTGGAGAACACAGGGTATAGAAGGTTCATTACCAGCAAGGGACAAGTGGAGAAGGAAGTGGGGCAACTTGAGGAGGACTCACACTGGGCACTGAAGTGACCAAAAGCAATGGCACAATGTGTAGATAATGGAGAAAATTAAGATCCAATATATCAGTTTTCACATCAACACAGGACCATGAGAGAGAAGCAGTGACACAAAATTGGATATGCACAGAGATAATATCTGCAGGGGTCAGTCAATAATAGATACTAGTCTCTAAGAGGTTATTGAATAATCATTTTGGTACAGCAATGAGTATAAATGAGGAAAAGAACTCTTCCACTTCCTTATGGAGCTTTGGAAAGAGGTACATAATCACCTAGGAATAAGCTGGACTGATGAAAATTTTTGGAGCTAGAAAGGAATCTGAGTATAGAGGTGAAGGTTTATGAAGACTTACATTTATTGGAACAGCTTCCTGAGAGTGAAAATAAACTTATGATGTGAAAGAGCACAGGGTGTCTGCTTGGGGAAAAGGAAAATCATAGTAGTATAAGAGAGAGCATTCAGATGTTCTGTCTCAGAAGTTTCCCCATAGAGTAGAACCTTGGCAATGGAATCATGTGTGAACAGTTTTTGTGCTGGAAAAACCTGGTATTCCAGTGTGAATGGGTCCTCACTTTTCATTTAAGGGTTGTGCTATGCTTGGAAGTTAGTGATAATTGCAGTTCTGTGAGGCATCTGTTGTAGGGGATTAGAAGAAATGACATCACACAGAATTCAAGAAAAATGGATCTGAACATGGAGACAGGAACTGTGTTGTAAACAAGGATGTCTCCATAAAGGAATCTACCTGGGTTTTTGGCACCTACCCTCAGTATATAATGAGTACATCAATTTAACTTATCACTCTTTAAAATTTAGAAATGAGGCAAGGATGGGACCTGCTATCCACAATGTCCCTGAGGCAGCCCTGGGCCACTCTTTTCCAGTTCCACAGGTCTTAGCACCCCAATTTTTGTCCAGGTGGGATGTTGCCACTTTGTCACTCACAGTGATGAGATCACCCATCACAGATTTCCCAGAAGTCCCCTGGGTATGAAAATTGCCTGAGTTGAGTTTGTTTTAAGTCTTTGTTGTCTCAGGGACAAAGAAATGAAGAGAAATTCAGAGTTTATCCAGTTGCCGTTTGTGATGGTTTCATCTTTAATTTTACATTACACTGTTTCCTCTAAAAGATAATATGTAGTTTGCCTGGAAGTTAATGTCAAAGTATGAAAGTTCTTATATTCTACAATTACCCTAACATAGATGGCTTCTTCAACAAGGGTTTCCATGACAACACCTAGAGGACAATCTGCTTGAGGAAAAGAGAATTTTATTTCAGAAGGAAATGCAAAATACTTATTCTCTAGGGCAGGCCAAAGAGTAGAAAGTTCTAAACAAATACAATTTCCAAAACAGAGAAATCTCAAAATGACTCATTATTTGGTGTCCTGTTTTCTAACCATTTTAGAGGATATACTCCCCAATAAGGAAAGGCATAGATCAAATTATACAGGAGAGTCTACAATTAAAATATGTGAACATTACTCTTATTACAAGAAAAAAGTATTCCAATTGAGAGATTTCAGTAGAAGACACAGAATGATAAATCTAGAGCAATCCCAAGGGGGAAGCTTTCATTTGGAGAGGAAGCCCTAGAAACTGACAGGAAACCAGCCCTGAACCTCACATCTGCATCAGTCCCTGGGGCTGGACCCTGTGCTCAGTGGGACCTGAGCGCCCCCTGCAGAACAGCCACCTCCCAACTACCGGGAGAGGAAGTTTGAGTCTGAGTTCCGAATTACTCTTTTTCCCTGATTATTTCATACAATGTTTCTTAACTGTGACTTTGGTTATAATTTTGCCTATTAACAGACAAAACCTTTTATTGTCTCCATAAATTGTGAACTGGCACTTCATGGAATTTGCATAACTCTTAGTGCCTACATCTGTTTCAGAATCTCCAGCCATTGGGACTAGTGAGTGGGCCTAGTCCATGCAGTAGTTACTTTAGTTGAACCCAGTGACTGCTCAGGAGAGGGTCAGAGACCCCCTGAGCTGTACTAAATCACTACAGCTTCCAACAACTTCACCTCCCTCTGGATACCTGCAAGCACAAAGATATTCTGAACACGAAAATTATTACACATATCCAATTTTTCACTCAGTCGCATCCAATTGAAATAACATATTTAATATAATGTGTTCTCCATAAAATGATCTTTTTAAACAGCCATCAGGAAATCCCAGCTCAGCACAAACTCCTGTTTGTTTTATTACTAACTCACTAAAGGAACACCTGGAAATTCCTGGGATGGAGGTTCTCTCTCAGAGTTATACACTTTAAGAAGTCAAATTGATTCCATCAGCAGAGGGATGTTTCCAAGTTGCATTATCTCATTGCATGCAGCAAGTTTAATGCTTGGTGGTCTTAGGAGAAGATAGGAGAAGACAATGTCCAGAGAAGATATGAGTGACCAGATGGATAAATGTATTAATGGTAGCATCTGTTGAAATGTGAATTCTTATAATGCAATTTTGCTGGAGTAAGTATTTGGCACCCATCATCTTAGTTCATGATTATGTATGTATTCAGTATCTGAAATACATGAGTTCAAGTTTTTCAACATGCTCACCAATTTTGAATATTAAATATTAGATAAAAGTCTAGATGTAAGAGTAGCAGTATATAAATATAGTTTTCATTCCCTTTAATCTAATCATCATGAACAATTTAAGCATGCTTATTACAAATTTGAATCTTCTCTATTCAATCCCAATCTCAGCACTTTAACACCTGGGTATTCCGGGATTTGGGATTGACTCCAAGAGCTGCAGTGTTCCTGGAGCTCCAAAAAGCATCTCCAAAACATTGCTCTGTAAGCTGCAGCTTTTCTCTCAGCTCCTATGCATTCTTCAAAGTGTCCCACTGGACTGTAGCAAGCTCAATCCTTCTGTCTGAGCATATATAGTGCCCTTGTAAGCTAATCAAGGCCCACACTGAATGGGCAGGGCCACACCTCTATGGAAATTTTCTAATCAGTGTTATCACCTACAGTTGTGTGTGTCACATCTCCAGGGAAACACTCAAAGAATTACAATCTAATCAACACTAATACATCTGCCCACAGGTGTATAGTCTCCAAGTAGAATAATTCATTTTAGACACACGCCAAGATATATACTAATCAGATATCAAATGCTGAAGAGGAGAAAATCCTCAAAGCAGGAAGATAGAGGCAATTCACCATGTAAAGTTAAACCATATAAGACAGTTACTGACTATTCAGCAGACACCACGGAGGTGAGAAGGCAGTGGTATGAGATATTTCAGATTGGAAACAAGAAAAGTTTTCAGCCAAGAATACTTTATCCCATAGACCTCTCCTCAAATTTGATGGAAAGGCAACAATTTTCACAGACAAACAAATGCTGAGAGAATTTTTCACAGGAGACCTGTCCTGAAAGAAAGACCAAAGAGAGATCTACTGAGAAAAAAAGTAATGAAGAGAGATGTCTGGAAAAGGCCACAGGACTGATGAATATTTGTAAGGATAACATAAAGTAAAAAAAAAAAAAAAAGAAAAAAAAAAAAAAAAGAGTGGAAATTTCTGACAACAACCAAAGGATATGATGGCTGATTCAAGAACTGAATTCAGAGTAGTCACTTTGAATGTGAATGGATTACACTCCCCAATAAAAATTTACAGAATGGTAGAATGAATTAAAATATATGACCCATTCATATACTGTTATGAAGGCTCACATTAGACCCTAGGAAACAAAGAAACTGAAAGGGAAAAGGTGAAAAAAATATTCCACACAAGCTACAAACCAAAGAAAACAGGAGTAGGTACATTAATATCAGCCAAAATAGACAACAAATGCAAAGACATCATAAAAGACAAAGAAAGACACAATATATATGTTAAAGGGATGATTTGCAAAGAAGTAATAACAACAATAAATGTTTATGCTACCAAACAAGGAGCTCCAAATTACATGAGGCAAATATTGGCTAAACAGAAGGGAGCAATATACATTTCTACAATAATAGAGACATTAATACACTAGTTTCTTCTATAGATAGAACATATATACAGAGGACTAATAAGGAAATTGAGAACCTAAACATATGTGATAAATGAATTAGTTTTAACAGACATATATACATGGATGCATTCCAATTACCAGGATACATTCTCCTCTAGTGCTCATGGAATATTCTCCTGGATTGATCATGTCCTGGTGCAGTAAGCAGGTCTTAATAAATTTAAAAGGATTGAAATTATGCAAATCACATTTTCTGACCATAATGGAATGTAACTAGAAATCAATAACAACCAAAGAACAAGACCTTTCACAAATAAATGGTGGTTAAACAACCCACCTGAACAATGAGTGTGTCAAAGAAGAAATTGCAAGACAAATAAGTAAATACCTTGGGACAAATAAAAATGACAACACAACACATCAAAATCTAAGGGTGAATAATAGGGGGATAGGTGTTATGGGATGTTTTGGGTGTTCATGTTTACACTTATTTTTATTATTATTTTAAATTTTTTGAGTATGAAAATGTTCTAAATTGATTTCTGTGATGATAACACAGCTATATGTACTTTGAACAATTGATTGTACACTGTGGATGAAGTTATGGTATGCGAATATATCTCAATAAAAATGATTTAAAAGCTCTACATGATGCAGTGAAGGCAGGGATGAGGGAAATTAATAGCTCTAAATGCACACATAAAAATGGAAGAAAGAGCTAAAACCAAGGACATAATGGAACAACTGAATATACTAGAGAATTTTCAACAATTGAATACTAAAACAAATAGAAGAAAAGAAGTAACAAAGAGTAAAGAAAAAATAAATGAGCTTAAGAACAACAAAACAATAGAGACAATTAACAAAATGAAAATTTGATTCATTGAGAAGATCCACAGAATTGACAAACCCTTAGCTAGACTGACAGAGTCACAAAGAAAGAACCAAATAAAAAAAATCAGAAATGAGAGCAAGGTCTTTACTATGGATCCCAAAGAGTTTCTTAAAATTAACAGGAAAAACTATGCAAAACAGTTTTCAACAAACAAGAAAACTTATAGGAAATGCACATTTTCCTGGGAACACATGAAAAACTTACACTGAGTCGAGAAGAAATAGATGACCTCAACAACCAATCACAAGTAAAAAGATCCAATCAGTCATCAAAACGTTCCCACAAATAAAATCTCAAGGCGAAATATCTTCACAGGGTAATGTTACCAAATGTTCCAAAATGAACAGGTGCCATTCCTCTTCAAATTCTTTCAAAAAGAGAGAAAAAAAAAAAAGAATATTACCTAACTCATTTTATGAAGCTAACTTCATTCTAAAACCAAAACCAGAAACTATAGGAAATAAAAACTACAGACCAATCTCCCTAATGAGTATAGTTGAAAAAAATTCTCAACAAGATACTTGGGAAATGATATCAAAAGCAAATTAAAAGAATTATACACCCCAACCAAGTTGGTGTCATTCCTGGAATGCAAGTTTGGTTCAACATAAGAAAATCAATCAATATAATATAACACATTAACAAATCAAAAGGGAAAAATAAAATGAGCATCTTGAGATATGTTAAAAAGAATATGACAAAATTCAATGTACATTTTTGAAAAAAAACTACAAAGATGAGAATTCAAGGACACTTTCTCAGTATCATAAAGGGTATATATGAAAGCCCATAACCAGCATAGTACTCAGCAGTGAGAGAATGAAAGCCTTCCCATTAAGATTGGGGATAAGGCAAGATTGCCCACTGTCACCACTATTATTCAACATTGTGATAGATCTAGTCAGAGCAATTTGTTCAAAGAAAAAAAGGTGTCCAAATAGTAAATGAATTAAAACTCATTATTTGCAGATGATATGATCTTATATTTGAAAAATCCTTAGAAATTGATGACAAAGCTACTTGAGATTACAGACTAGTTCAGCAGAATTATAGCATACAAAATTAATGCACATAGTTCAATAATGTTACTAGGTACTAGATATGACCTAACTGAATTTGCAATCAAGAAATAAAGTCCATTCACAATTGCCTTTTAAAAAATTTATTACCCAGGATAAAATCTTAATCAAGGATGTAAAAGACCTCAACACAGAAAATTATAAAACATTACTAAAATAAATTAGAGGGGAAAATATATTCTGTTTATGGAAAGGAAGGTTAAACCTTGTTAAGATATCAATTCTACCCAAATTAATCCACAGATTCAATGTGATTCCAACAAAATTCCAACAACCTTCTTTGAAGATTTGGAAAATCTAGTTATCAAATTTATTTTGAAGAGAAAGTGGCCTCAAATTACCAAAAGTACATTCTAAAAAGGAAGAACCAAGTGAGAGGACTTACGCTTACTGACTTTTTAGCCTACTGTAAAGTCACCATGGTCAAAACAGCATGGTATTGGCACAAAGATACACTTATTTATCTATGGAATGCATCAAGGGATTGGAAATAGACCACCAGAACAATGGTCAACTGATTTTTGTAAGTCCCCCAATCCACAGAACTGGGACACAACAGTCTCTTTGAGAAATCTGGCATGGAGAACTGGATATCCACAGCCAAAATAATGAAGAGGATGTCTATCTCATACCCTAGACCCAAACTACCTCAAAGTGGATCAAATACCTCAATACAGGAGACTGCACCATAGGACTCCTAGAAGGTAATATAGGGAATCATCATCAAGAATAGGGTTGACTTCTTGGACCTTACACCCAAAGCAAAACAGCAAAAGAAAAAAAATAGATAAATGGGAACTCCTCAAACTCAAAATCTTCTGCACCACAAAAGACTTTGTCAAAAAGGTGAACAGGTAGTCATCTCAATGGGAGAAAATATTTGGAAATACAAAATAGGATTAAAAAAAACTGATATATAGCACATATAAAGAAACTCTACAACACAATGACAAGAGTAAAAGCAGCTCAATTATAAAATGGGAAAAAGAAGTAAAAATATTTTTCTGAAGAGGATTTATAAATGGCTAAAACACATGAAAATTGTTCATCTTCACTAGCTACTAGGGAAATGCAAATCAAAACTGCAATGAGATATCAACACACAATAGTAAGAATTGCTACCATTACACAATCAGGAAACTACAAATGCTGGAGAGGATGTGGAGAAATTGGAACATTTAATCATGTCTGGTTGGAATGTACAGTGGTACAGACACTGTTGAAGACACTTTGGTGGTTCCTCAAAAATCTCAATATTGAATTAGCATATGGTCTGTGAATTCCACTTTTTGGTATATACCCAGAAGATCTGAAAGCAGTGACATGAACAGACATTTCCACACAGATGTTCATAGTGACATTGTTTACAATTGCCAAGAGAGGGAAGCAATTGATGTATCCTTCAACAGTTGAATGGATAAACAATATGTGGCATTTATATAAGATGGAATACTATGCAAAGTAAGAAGGAATGAGGTCCTAAAACATATAATAACATGGATGAAACTTGAAGGTGAGTGACATAAGTCAGAAATAAAAGGAGATATATTGTATGTTACCAATACAATGATCTCCCTGAACAATGTAAAATCAGTGCCCTATTATGTAGAATATGTGTGACCACAATATAGACAATAGCTAGGGAACAGGGAATGATAGCCTAATATGCTCATACACGTAAATGAGGGTGAATTTAAAGGTATGAGAATGCATAGGTGTGATGTTTGTTCACTAATGGGATTGTAAATATCAGAGCAGCATTGAAGGTGTACATGACTGAAAGTTTTTTATAAGGCATGTACTCTACAGATAAGCACTACAATTGCAAGTGCTTACATGATAAACTTGTAAGTTAGAACACTGGTACAAAGAGTTAATCACAAAGTGGCACATGGGAAAAACTGCCTATTGCATAAGAGGGGTTATTATTAATAGGGATGCATTACTATTACCACAGAAATACTAGGGATAAATAATTAAGGGAAGATAAGACCTTTAGGGTGTTTTGGGCCATGAGAATTGTTTAAAATGGAGAAGGATGATGATGATGATTGTACACCTAATTGAAGATAATGTGAGATATTGATTATTTATCTCGGGCAGAACATATACTATGTGAAATTTGAATCCCCCCCCCCCTTAAGAAGTCAAGTGCTCAATCTTGAGGCTTCCTATTGTAAAACATTTGCTCTAAAGTGGAGTCTAACCCTACCTAAATTATGCCTAGGAATCACCTCCAGAGAACTTATTTTATTGCTCAGGTATGGCCATCCTCTCTCTCTCTGCACAACTTTGCAAATAAATTCATCATTCTCCCCTAGAAGTTGGGCAGGACTCCCAGATGTGTGGGTCACCCTGACAATGTGGGACATGGATCCCAGCAATTGTCCAAAAGGAATGTCTTTTTGATGAAAAAAAAGGGAAAAGAAAGACAACAAAATAAGTTTCTGTGGCTAAGAGATTTCAAATAGAGTCTAGAGGCTGTTCTGGGGTTTATTCCTAAGCAAGCTTCAGCTACATATGCTAAATGGCCAGAGTATGACAAGACCAAATCCACACCAGTCCCCAAAACTCTAAAGAATACCCTGGTCCCTATCTGAGACTCTATAAAAGTTTCACTCACTAAGAATATTTTTCAGAAACTTAAATCCTCCAGAGTGTTCCTATGTCACAAAATCCCCAAACTCAGGAGTGGCAGCCTCATCAAAACATCAACCAATCATGCCCCCAATTCTCATAATTTTGACAAACATTTTCAACATGAACAACATAGGATGTTCATTCCCTAGTCATCTCTGAAGACCGGAAAAGTGGTTAAAAAAGAAGAAGGTATAGCAAGATACAAGAGAAAAATTAAAAATACTGAATATTTATACCATATTTTCCTTAGTTGCTATGCTATTAGAGTAGTTAGAAGGAAAAAAAACTGAAATTTTGGTATTGTAAGTTATAATATTATTTGAAATTTGTTTTTTAGCTACTTATTAAATTGTACTTTGAATGTTATCACCTTTCTAATTATATGTTATATTTCACAATAAGGAAATAACTGAAACTATATATATATATATGTGTGTGTGTGTGTGTGTGTGTGTGTGTGTGTGTGTGTGTGTGTGTATAATATATATGATATATATTTTCCCACAAGAAAATAAATTAAAAACCATATCACCCCAAAAAACAACATATATAATTATTTGTGCATGAATAGATAATTTTTCTTGTCTTTCATTGCTGCATACAGTTACTGTTTCATTGCATTGGTAGTCCCTGAGATTGGTATCTCACTGTGATTTTACCTTTGTCTTTTAGTTTCCTGGCTGATAAAACAAATTACATGCAGTTGGTTAACTTAACCAATGGAAATTTATAGGCTCACATTTTCTGGGTCACAAATGAAGGTGTTATCAATCAATGATTTCTCCCAAAACACTGTGGTGTTTTGTGGCTTGCTGCCAGCCAATCCTTGGTACTTGGCATTGTTTAGAATGGAAATGCACATGATATCCTTTCTTGGCCTCTCCTTTTTCTGTGTTCCATTGACTTTCAGCTACTGGCTAAAACATTAAGATTTCTGTCTTTTTACCTGAATTACATTCTGCCTGAAAAGCAATCCAGGAATAGGATTAAGACCATCTTGATTCAACTAGCTGTGTCTTTGCTGAACAAAATTAATCTAAAATTGGTATTTGCAATGGGTTCTCATCCACAGGTTTGGTTGCTATAAATAACATGCTTTTCTGGTGTACATAGCTGCAAGCCACCACATTTGCCTTTCTATAATATAAAATGATGACTATGATATTTCAATCTGCTTATGTGCCATCTGCATTTCTTTTAGTCTGTTTCTAGTCTTTGGGTATTTACCTGTTTCATAACTGGATTGATTGTTGTCTTACTGTTGCATGTGTAAGTTATTTATATATGCAGATTACAAATCATTTGGTGGATATGGAATTTGCAAAAATATTTTCTTGCCTTTTACTACTCTTTTCATTTTTTGAATATCTCATGGCTAGACAAATGTCTTAGATTTGGTGCAGTCCAGATTATCATAATTTTATGAATCTTGTTCCCTCAAATATACTTTCTTTTCATGATTATTATTTCATGTAAATGTCATATATTGTGCAAACTACCCATAGAGTTTGATATTCCCACCCTTTCACAGTACTGTTTGTTCTTTCTTTGATCTCTGTTAGACTAAAGGTAGATTTTTTGTTTTTTTGTACTTTGATCATACTTTTCACAGAATTCTTTTCTTAAATTATCTTTTTATGTGAAACTTGATATTATTATTTGAAGAAAAATGCTTTCCTTTAGTGTTTTGACCAGATTGCTCGTCTGATAAAGTAAGAATTGTTTCCTGGTTTCAAGGTTAGCAGTCTGCTTTCTTAGGTATTCTTCCATTTTACACATATTTTCATTTATGTAACATTTTCCTTCTTCAACAGAAAATAAGTGTATATTTGTATTTTTGCAATTATCACACTTTCCCATCTCCTGTTGCTTTACCCATTTGACATCCAACAATTTAATAAATGCATAACTTTGTTTATTTGTATATGAGTGCATCTAACAGGATTCACCCTATAAATAATCCATTTTCCTGATATAATTGGATCCTTCCAGGTTGAAGGTTTATGAAAGAGATACTGTCTTGACTTTATGAACCCATAAGGGGCATGATTCTTTTAAATAGGTAAAAGAAAGAAAGCCTAGGAAAGGATTCTGCTGGTTGGGAACAGGAAATCCTAGAGCATAACAGTAAATGCCATCTACACTGAACTCTCCTTTTCTCTAGAGGTGCAAGAACAGCTGATAACCTGAACTTTTTGTAAAAAAAAAAAATACCATGGGACCTTGGTTCTGTGTTCTCCTTGCACAGTAATACATGGCTGTGTACATAATACATGTAATACATGGTTCATGTTGGTCATGCTAGAAACACCTGATTTCTGGAATTGTCCTTGGAGATTGTGAGCTGGCTTTTCAGAGATGCTGTATAATGTTTATCATCATCCCAATATATTGTTGCAAGCCACTCCAGTGCCTTCCCTGGGGGCTGAGAAAACTAGGTGACACCTATTCCTGTTTGAGAACCCAGAAAAGGTGCAGGTCAATGTAAGGGTCTGGGCAGGTTTCAGCAGAAAATGCCCCTGTGGGTAGAACAATAGGAGAAGGGGAAGCAGATACAGAGTGAGAAGAGAACTCCTTTCATCCCTGTGGGATGCCCCTCCTAGAGCACTCACAGAGAGGGGCTGTCAGCAGCAGAAGAATGGAGCAAATCCTGTCCATAGGGTAGCCCATGAATCAAGGATGCCGGGGAATTGTTCAGCTTTTCAACATAGGGTAAAGTGGGGCTTAGGAAGATTTGCATTGACCTTATAAAGCCCTGACCCTCAAGTCACAAGACAGAGTAAAGGTGCATGTCTCTTTTGAAAGTGAATGGAAACAATAGGACAGAACTCCCATGTACTGATCTCCAGGGGTGGAAAACCCATCCATTACTGAACCTGATTTCATGGCCAACAAAGTTCACATATTGGCTTCAGAAATGGATAGGTAATGCCTTTGAGATTCCCAATGCAACAGACATTATACTCTGATTGAGTATTGTTTTCCCACACCATTATCATTCCAGTCATAGACGACTGTGATTAGGGAACAAGACAGATGTGGTTTATTCCCATATTCAGAGGCAGAGAGGTGTGTTATTTTTTATTGAGATGTATTTACATATCATACAATCATCCATGGTATACAATCAACTGTTCACCGTACCATTATATATTTGTGCATTCATCATCCCAATCCATTTTTTTAGCATTTTCCTTATAGCAGGAAAAGTAAAAATAAGAATAAAAAAATAAAAGCAAATAACAACAAAGCCTTACCTCATCTGTACTGGTTTGTATATATTATATCCCCCAGAAAAACCCATGTTATTTGATGGAATCTTGTGGGGGAAGACATATTAGTGGGGATTAATTTGGAACATTTGGAGCAGAAGCCAGCCACGTGCCTTCCCAGCTAACAGAGGTTTACTGGACACCATTGGCCATCCTCCAGTGAAGGTACCATTTGTTGGTGGACTTAAGACTGTAACATTTTAACCAAATAAACTACCTTTATAAAAGCCAATCCATTTCTGGTATTTTGCATTCTGGCAGCATTACCAAAACTAGGACACCATCCCAACATGTTTATCATTTACTTTTTGTCCCAATTTTTCTTTTCATCCATCCATATACTGTATAAAGGGAGTGGGATCCACAAGCATTTCACAATCACACTGTTACCACTATATTGTTATACAAGCATCTTCAAGAATCAAGGCTACTGGTTTGCAGTTTGATAGTTTAAGGTATTTAATTCTAGCTATTCTAATGCATTAAAACCTAAAATGGGTTATATATTTAGTGGCTAAGATTGCCCACCGGAGTGACCTCTCAACTCCATTTGAAATCCCTCAACCATTGAAACTTTATTTTGTTTCATTTCACATCCCTCTTTTGGTAAAGAAGATGTTCTCAAACCCATGATCTTGGGTCCAGATTCATACTCAAGAGTCATATCCTGCTTTGCCAGGGAGATTTATACCCTTGAGATTCAGGTCCCATGTAGGGGGAAGGACAGTGAGTTCACCTGATGAGCTGGTTTAGCTAGAGAGAGAGGACCACATCTAAGCAACAAAGAGGCCCACAGAGGGAGCCTTTTAGGTGCAATTATAAGCAGGTTTAGCCTCTCCTTTTCAATAATGACCTTCATAAAGGAAACTCCTGTGATAGAGGGCTTGGTGTATTAAACCACCAGACCACAATGTTTGTGGAAACATCAGCAACAAACCAGATGAGGAAGACAAACCCCTCTGCATTTTCCCCCAGCTCTTCAATGCAACAGACAGTATCCTCTACCTGGATATTCTTCTGTGGTTTCCTCACCATTATCATCATTGTCATAGAGGAGCATGAGTAGGGAACAAGACAGACATGGTTCATTCCCATCTTCAGAGGCAGAGAAGCATGTTCTTGAGTGGAGATAGGAGGACAATCTAGCCTACCTCATCCTTCCTTTTCTTGGTTTTGGACTTAGCAAGATGTAACTGTTAAAATGGGATAGGGCCTACTTTGGAGACCCCACCATGTTTCACTGAATTTGTCTGCAATTGCTTTTGCATTCCCATAGAACGAGTCCATGAATGTGCATAGTTGCCATTGTCCAAGATTAGCCTTTCTGAGAGACAGACAACTGCATTTCTAACTTTCTTCTTCTAATTCATGACTGAATAGAAGTATTGGGCATCTGGCTTGGAGGATTCTCAAGGTAACCACTGACTGACTGCAGGTTCTCTCCTTCCCTCACTCCTCACCTGCCTTGGAGCTGGTTCCTGGGCTTCTTTATCCTTCTCCATTCTGACACTTCTGAACTCTGTGATTTTAAGGAGGTTAATCATTTTGATCTTTTACTATCAAATAGGATCATTGCATACCATGTAGTGGTGTTGTCAGATGATAGAATTGCATGATTTTAAGGAATTTGGTTTACATTCTAGCTCCATTACTGATGCTTTGGTTGTCAGCAGCAAGAAAACATGAATAAATATGGTGATGAGTTTAGTGAACATGAACATGGGTAATGGGCTTCATCCCTGGACTCTTTTGCAACTGTTCTCAATGAGATTCTGCTCCAAATGACTTTCACACATTCTTCTCTCAATTGCTATTTCTGAGTCATAGAATGAGTAATGTTGGCCTACCTTTTGTTAAACTCTGTTTTTTACAGGAAAGGAAACACTTTGACTTAACATTCAGCTAGATGTTGCTGACCAGCACATGTCTTTTCACAAAGAAAATGCATTGTTATTTTCAAAAGTTGGAGGAATAATGAGTGTCTACCAAAGTCCATTTTTTGTTCAATCTGGTATTTCCCTTGCATGCCATATGCACTCACACACACACACACATACACACACACACACACACACACACACACACACATACTCAGGCAGGCATGCATATGGACAGAGTCACACAATACCTGTTTCTCAAATCTTCGTGTAAAATGACTTTATGAGTAAGCATATGTAGCTGATCCATTTACTACAAAAACAATTAAAAATATTAAAAGTGATCAACAAATTCTAAAAACACATTCAAAGCTACTGCAAAGGGAAAATGATGTTTTGTTATTGGGCCAAACATAACTTCACAATTTTTATATAATAGCCCACTTACATATGATTATTGTGGATGTCATTGCAACATAGTATTATATGTGGACATAAAAATACCTCAAAAGCCATCAGCATTTGCAAAGTAATCTAGGTATTTGGCTATTATTTAAGTTTGATTTGTCTTTTCTCTTTTGCAACCATGAGACAAATAATGGATCAAAGAGAGAAATACAGGGACACAGAAAGAGACACAGGCCCACGGATATGTCACATGATGCTTAGATATATTATCTGTTTATGAAATTTCTCCTTGATATTTCTCCACTACCTTAGAGATTAGAGATTTGTGGCCCAAAGGGGATTTTCTTTGAAAGCACTAATTATTTTTCAGGAGTTGTAGGCAAATTCTATCATTAATATGTTAGGAACTACAAATTGTTTTGAAAAGTGGCTGAATTATTGGGGTCACAACCACTTATTTCTGACTATTCCACTTTTATCCTACCCTAGCCAATCCTTAGCTTTTATTAAAATGCAACAATTATAGCCATCATAGTGGTTGATAAGTTGTAACTCATGGTTGTTTTGATTTTCATTTCCCTAAAGACTCATGGTGTTGAAACTTTTTATTTACTTTGTCCATCTGAATACCATCTGTGCTGGTATGGATGCATTTTGTTCCCCAAAATGCCATTATCTTGGATGTAATCTTGTGTGGGCAGATGTATCAGAGTTGATTAGATTGTAATTCTTTGAATGTTCCCATGGATATTTGCCCCACCCAACTGTGGGTGATGACTTTGATTGGATAATTTCCATGGAGGTGTTACTCCCCAATTCAGGGTGGGTCTAAATTAAATCATGGGAAACATATAAATGAGCTGAGAAACACAAGGAACTCAGTGCAGCTGTGGGTGACATTTTGAAGAGCAACTGGGAGTGACATTCTGAAGAGGAGCTACAGCCAAGAGGGACACTTTGAAGAATGCACAGAAGCTGAGAGAGTAGCTATAGATGAGAGACAGTTTGAGGACATCCATTGAAAGCAGACTTGCTCCAGAGAAGCTGAGAGAGGACAAATGTCCCCAAGAACAATGAAGAGTGACATTTTTGAGGAGCTGCAGCCTAGAAAGGAATGTCCAGGGAGAAAGATATTTTGAAACAGAACTTTGGAGCAGGCGCTAGCCATGTGCCTTCCCAGCTACCAGAGGTTTTGTGGACACCATTGGCCATCCTCCAGTGAAAGTACGCAACTGCTGATGACATACCTTTGACACTTTATGGCCTTAAGACTGTAACTTTGTAACAAAATAGACCCCTTTTTACAAAAGCCCGTCCATTTCTGGTGTTTTGCATTCTAGCAGCATTAGCAAACTAGAACACCATTTTTAGAGAAATGACTATTGAAGTGCGTTCTGATTTTAAATATTTGTTTTTCATTGTGGTGTTGTAAGAATGTGTGTGTGTGTGTTTTTGTGTGTGGTAATACAAACACAGCATTCTGCATACCATTCAGCATTCAAATACTCAGATTTACAGATACTTCCTTTTTTCTTTCTTTATAATAAATGTTCATACTCAGAAGTTATTTTGGTTTTCATTACATCCACTTTATATATTGCTATATGTTTTTTGCTGTTGCTTTGACATAATATCTAGTATTCCTTTTAAAAATCTAAGTTCAACAAAATACATATTCAATTAAAATAGGGTGAGAGTTAAGGATTCATCTTAATATTTGGCCTGTAGACATCCACTTGTCTCAGCATCATTTGTTAAAGAAACTACTCTGTCATATTGATTGATCTTTTCACACTTGTTAAAAATCAATTGTAGAACAACATTGTAATATAATTAAGAGCACTGAAATATATACCTGAATGTGTTGAAAGGGGAAATGTTACCTTGTATATATTGTAGCATTTCTAACTACTTTAATAGTATTCCCTAATAAGGAATAAAGTTTTTTTAAAAACTTCAATGAATCAAAGAAACAAGGGTTTATTTCCAGACCATCTATTCTTTCTATTTGTCTATATTTCTATTCTTTTACAATACCACAATTTTTGACTGATGTGGTTTTGTATTAAGTTTTAAAAATGGGACTGCAAATCCTCTAAATTTGTTCTTCTTTTTCAAGATTCATTTGTCTCTTTGGGTTGGTTGTAATTCTATATAAACTTGAGGATTAGGTCTTCTATTTCTGCATAAAAATATACAGGGATTTAATCAAGATTGCACCCAATGTGAACATTGCTTTACATAGTATTTACATAAAATTTTAACACTCTCACATAATGAATGTAGGGCATCTTTCCATTTTTTTAGGTTTTCTTCAGTTTCCTTTAGTAGAGATTGTAGTTTTTTAAGTGTATGGAATTTAATCTCATTTGCTAAATCTATCAATATATTTTATTACTTTAGATGCTATTAGAGATAGAATTGATTACTGAAAATCTTTTTCAGGTTCAATTTCATCTAAATTGTCTAGTTTATTAGCATATAGTTGCTCATAGTATCTTCTCATTATCTCCTTACTTTCTGCAGGGTCAGTAGTTATGTTTCCTTTCCCATTTCTGATTGCATTTATTTGCATCTACTCTCTCTCTCTCCCTTTTTGTCTTAGCCTAGTCAGTAGTCCATCAATTTTATTGATTTTCTCAAAGAGACTTCAGGTTTTGTTGATACCTGCTATTGTTTTTCTGTTCTCATTTGCATTTATTTTAGGTCTAATCTTTGTTATTTCTTCCCTTCTCTTTGCTTTGGTGTTAGTTTGCTGTTCTTTCTCTAATTCCTCCAGGTGAACAGTTAATTCTTCTATTTTTGCTCTCTCTTCTCTTTTAAAAAGGCATTTAGGGCAACAAATTTCCCTCTCAACACCACCTTTACTGCATCCAATAAGTTTTGGTATGTTGTGTTTTCATGGTCATTTGCCTCGAGGTATTTACTAATTTCTCTTGTAAATTCTTTCTTTACCCAATGATTTTCTAAGCAGGTGTTGGTTAGCCTCCATAGGTTTGTGAATTTTATGACTTTCTGCCTTTTATTTATTTCCAACTTCATTCCATTATGGTCTGAGAAAGTGTTTTGTATAATATCAATATTTGTAAATTTGTTGAGACCTGCTTTGTGACCCAACATGTGGTCTATTCTAGAAAATGTTCCATGAGCACTTGAGAAAAAAGGTGTATCCTGCTGTTGTTGAAGTATTGCTATATAAATATCTGTCAAGTCTAGTTCATTTATTGTGCAATTCAACATCTCTGTTTCTTTATTAATCCTCTGTCTAGATGTTCTATCTATTGATGAGAATGGTGTCTTGAATTCTCCATCTATTATTGTAGATAAGACTACTTCTCCTTTCAGTGATCTCAGTGTTTGTCTCATGAATTTTGGGGCATTCTGGCTTGGTGCATAAATATTTATGATTGTTATGTTTCCTTGGTGAATTGATGCTTATATTAAGAAATAGTCTCCTTCTTTGTCTCTTTTACTTGTTTTACTTTTGAAATCTAATTTGTCTGATATTAATATAGCTACTCCTGCTTTATGATGATTGTTGTTCATGTGAAATATCTGTTTTCAACCTTTCACTTTCAGCCTAGATTTGTCCTTGTGTCTAAGATGAGTTTCTTGTAGACAGCATAGACATGGGTCCAATTCCTTCATTCATTCTGCCAGTCTGTGTCTTTTTAGTGGGGATTTTAATCCATTTACATTTAGTGTTATTATTCTAAGGGCAGTACTTTCTTTTACCATTTTGTCTATTGGATTTTATATGTCATATCTTATTTTTTCCTCTGTCTGCTTTTACCTTTCATGATAATCTTCATTTCTGCACTCTTCTCTATCTCTCTCCTGTCTTTTCTATCAGTCTGTAGCACTTACTTTTGTACTTCTTTTAGTGCTGATCTCCTATTCACAAAATCTATCAGTGTCTTTTTGTCTGAAAATATTTTAATCTTTCCCTCATTTTTTGAAGGACATTTTTGCCAGGCATAGAATTCTTGGTTGGCAGTTTTTCTCTTTCAGTATCTTAAATATGTCTTCTCACTTCAATGCTTTCTGCAGAGAAATCTGTACATACTCTTATCAAGTTTCCCTTGTATGTGATGGTTTGCTTTTCTCTTGCTGCTTTCAGAAATCTCTCTTTGTCTTTGACACTGGACAGTCTCATAAGTAAGTGTCTTGGAGTAGGTCTATTGGGATACTGAGATATATTCTGTTTTGGGTATGTTGTACTTCTTGAATCTCTAATTTTCTGCTTTTCATAAGAGTTGGGAAATTTTCAGTGAATATTTCTTCTATTATTCTTTCTGCCCCTTTTCCCTTCTCTTCACCTTCCAGGATACCCAAGGCACATATAAATTTGCTTTATGTTTTCACTCGGCTCCCTAAGACCAGGCTCATATTTTTCCATTTTTTTCACCAACTGTTCTTTTGTGTGTATGAATTCAAATGTCTTGTCTTGCAGTTCACCGATCCTTTCTTTTGCCTGTACAAATCTACTCTTCTGTCCCTCCATTGCATTTCTTGTCTCCTCCATTGTGGTCTTCATAACCATGAGTTATGCTGTTTGTTTTTTCAAGTTTATGAAATCTTCTTTATGGTCATCCAGTTTCTTCTTTATGTCCTTCATCTCTTTTGCTATAGCTTCCTTCAGTTCATTGAATTGATTTAACATTAGTTGCCTCAACTCCTGTAACTCAATTGAACTATTAGTTTGCTCTTTTGGCTGGTCCATATTTTCACATTTCCTAGCATGGCTTGTTATCTTAAGTTATGTAGGCTTCTGATTTTGTTGATTATTTTATTCTGGGGCTCATTTTCTCCCTTTTACCTAGGGTTTTCTTGTTAGTCAGCTTTGTTCTCTGACCTCTATTGTTCAGTTGAACTTATTCTAGGCCTCTAATTAAGTAACATATAAATACATATTGAATTAGAATCAAGTAATGTGTATTCCAGTGTTGAGGATATATTGCTCAAAAATATTTGAGAATAAATTGATTTCATTTGCCAAGCTCATATAATAAATAGTTTCTATGCTTCTCAATAGATGCAGAAAAAGATTGTGTTGAAATCAATATCTATTCTTGAGACTAAATAGTGTCAAACTTGGAATAGGAGGGAACATTGTAAAATGTTGAGCATCTACCAAAATCCTATAGCAAAACTTATACTCAATACCAAATTATGCCACTTCCTTCTCAGAACCCATCCAGAAATGGAAAATGATGGAGAGTAAAAATAAGTTTATAAAATGATTATTTGATTTGAGAAACTCTGCTTGGTGATTTAAATTCAGATAAATATGGTCATATATATTTGGAAGGTTTTAGAAGGTCTTGAGGACATGCTGTCTTTTCATCAGAGAAGGAAAATATCATACCTTGACAGGAAAATCATCTCTAAACATCCCAGCCCTTGAACAAAGAATGCTGGGGGTGGTCCCCTGGGCTTGGTAGGTTCTGGATGCCCATTGAAGCCCAACCCTGCAGAAGTTGTGTCTGGGCTCACACTGCCTTCCCTGCACTGGTGTCTCTCACACAGTAATACATGGCTGTGTCTTCAGGTATCAGGCTGCTGAGCTTTAAATAAACTTCATTCTTTGAGTTGTTCTTGGTGAGGGAGAATTAGGACTGAAGAGTTGAGCTATAGTTTGTGCTTCCGCCACTAACTATCCTGCCAACCCACTCCAGCACCTTTCCCAGAGCCTGGTGGATCCAGCTCATATGATTGTTGGATAAAGATAACCCAGACACAGAGCAGGTGAGGAAAAGGGTCTGCGAGGGCTTCATCAGGGCAGGTCCCAATTCCTTCAGCTGCACCTGTGACAGGACATCTGAGGACAGGAGAACCAGTGAGTCATGTGCTCAGATGCATCAATCTCATTGCTTTTATGTCTGAATCCTGAGACACTCACATCTGGGAGCTGCCACCAGAATGAGGAAGAACCACAAGGCTTTCATGTTCTTGGGCATGATGACTCTGACTCCCAGAAAATACTTTTCTGGAAAACAAAGAAGCCTGAATTTAATTAATTGTGCCCTGACTTTCATATGGTTACCTAAGTGGTGATTTGCATGTGGGTGGTACATTTCTATGTAAAGATGAAAGGGGGAGAGAAGAACATTTTCTCTGGTATTTTCCTGAGAGAGTTAAGCTGGGGTTTCCTCAACTTCTCCTAGGGTCTCTCTTTCTTTATGCCCAGGTGCCACTTCCTCCACACAACAAAAATGCTGCATGGGCTGATCATGGAGCCAGATCTTTTCAGGGATGATGAACAACTTTGGAATATGTTCAATGTGACTTTATTTCAAGTGATGTATTTATATTGCAACTAACCACCATAAGTCAAGGAGCCCCTAAATTTGTGGAAAGATGTTCTGGTACATTAATTTCCTCTGTTACAGAAGTGCATGATATACACCAAAATTTTAGACAGCAACAAAATATAGTTACAAGAGTGAATTTTGAAAATGTGTGCGTTTATTTATCTGCATTTATTTGTCTTTCAGCAAATCCCTAACTAAGGTGTATGTACTGGCAACTGAAACAGCTTCATTCCTGTACATGTCCAAAGACATTTTGTGGTTTAATTTGGTACTGTAAGGCTATGAATTTCATTTATCTTTGAAATAGGGTAGAAATTTCTGCTTAAATGGAAAACCAGTTTCAGTGTTGTGCAAATCACACACAGCACCATAATCCTGTCATTTTATTTTTCAGACTGCATGTCAGTAAGAAAACTGCATTGAGCTCTGTCAGTGAGGGGAAATTTTAATATCTCAAACCCTCCTAAGGGTTAAAATAGAGACGGTTAATGGAAGGTTGGACAATTATATACAGGAACTGGGTCTTCATGTACCAACTCAGGTTTACTAAAGTGTCCTGTTTGATACTTTGTATTATGGAATTTGGATTCAGTGAAATTATTCCACTCCCTCCTATGAAGTTCTATGCATGACCCTTGGTAATCAACTCACACAGTGGATAGTTTTCAGAAGTGCTGAGCTTACAATGGCATGAAGGAAGCAGGTCCCCTTGAAAACTAACCTGAGAGCTGCTCCTGTGAGAACCTGTGTCACTGGATCCTGGAATTGTATCTGATATGCTGTAAGTTAGTTCAGGTGAAGATCACAGCACAGCTCCTTCCCGACCTTGCTGGGTGACTCTGAATATATGATCTTGATCCTCTGCGATTCAGCTGAAAAGAAGTAATTTGGAAATTTCAGTAGTAACATTAGATTGCATTTCATAGGTTTCTAGTCATGTTAGATGTTGCTTTCACTGTCATTACAGTTATTACCTCCCTTGATACTACAATGGGCTTCTGTAAAACCTTGTTTCTGACCATGAGTTTAGAAGTATTACCTGCTCTCCTTGTGTCCCTCACTTCTCACACCTGGGTGACAGTGGCAGGTCAGCACCCCTCCCAAAGCCTGTACATTGACTGATTGTGGTTGGAGATTTTACAAAAAGATTTTAATATCTCAGAATAATTCAAATAACTACATTTAGGTGAATTGAATCATATCAGCTCATACATTAAAATTATCAGCCTAATTGATGTAATATCTCTATACCCCATGAAGGATCTTTGTCTTGGTGGGATTATGACATGTTTCTAGCCAGGGAAGCTGGAAAGATTTCTCTTGGGGCATTTCTAGACCCCTAGAAGGGCAGGTCACAAGGTTCCTGAGCATTGCAAAACCACCATAATATCTTCTTGTAGACCTTTCTGTTGCGTCACCATATCCATAAATGAAGGACATCAACTGGTGGATAAAGCTGACACACCATATGTTTCATAGTGTAAAATTATTTAAAGTGAATACCCAAGTGTATGCCAATTGGATTCACCAACATGGTTGGCATCACATCTTAGTTTCTTATTAAATAGATCATAAATTGAATCATTTTTTAGTCAGTCTGTGGTCTTTTCTTCAGTTAATGCTGTAGGAATCTTAATGATCAAGAACTGTGATATAATTAAACAGATTTTAAAATCAGATATCTGAATGAGCATATTGTCAGCATAAGACAAGAAGAAGACATGGTTAAATCACAAGATTTTACTAAGAATGTAAGTCCATTTCTTGTGGACAGCAAGGCTGGAGATGATTTAGAGGCAGATTTGACCTGTTCTAAGATCATGTGGATTAGAAGCAGAAAGCAAATTTCTATCTGAGTAAGAGCAGGGATGGGGTGTATATTGTTAACTTGGTGATAAACGGGTGAGGTTGTCACCCCATTCATACCTGGAGAATAAGGGAAGTGGGATGTACATCACATTAATGAGCATACTTATTTAATTGAAGAAATTGACATTCATGGAGGATTAGGAGTATGGGAGTACTTCACTAATGTAGGGAAACATGAGTTGGACAAAAGGGCCTGAAATCCCTAGGGAAGATGGATTAGGGAAAATATAACACTGACATGGAGAAAAATGTGTGGGGCAGTGGGGCCAGTCATTCTTGGGAAAGTGGGATAATGCGAGCTGCAGCAGAGTCAAGAGGAGAAATGCATGAGAGGAGATGAGTAGATCTGCCTGGAGAACATGGGGTATAGAAGGTACGTCACCAACCAGTGACAAGTAGGGGAGACAGTGAGGCAAGGTGAGCAGGGCTCAAACTGGGCACTGAAGTGACCAAAGGCCATTGCACATTTTTGGGATAATAGAGAAAATTAGGAACCAACTTATCAGTTATCACATCATTGGGGTACACTGAGAGAGCAGTGGTAACATAAAAAGTGGAGACCTACAGAGATTATATCTGCATAAGACAGTCCAGTATGTGACACTATACTATTGGATGTTGAATAATCATATTGGTGCATTACTGAGGATCAATGAGGAAAACAACTCTTCCACCTCCATCTGTAACATGGTGAAGGGGACCATAATTACCTTGGCAGAAGCTGGAGTGATAATTTGTGGAGTTATAAAGGAACCTGAGTATGGAGGTAAATGTGTGTAAAATTTGACAATCTTTGGAACAGTTTCCAGAAAGTTCAAATAAATTTCTGATTTTGAAAGTGCCAAGGTATCAGCTTGGGGGAATGGAGATACAGAGCATTATGATAAAGAGGATGCAAGGCCAAAAAGCCTTACTTGGCATGTAACACTGGCTCAGTATCCTGAGAGAATAGGACCTTGGTAGTGTAATCACGTGTGAACAGTTTTCTCAGTGCTTAAAATATCTGTTATTCCAATGATACTTGTTCTCACTGTTGACTTAACAATTGTCCTATGCTTGGAAGTTAATAATATTTACAGGTATAAGAGATACCTGGTGTTGGGAGGTAGAACAATGATGTTATGCAGAATTGAAAAAATCCTGATCTCTCCCTGGAGACATGAACTGTGTTGTCAGCATGGATGTCACAGTAATGGAAGTTCCAATGGGATGCATCACCTACCTGGAGGACCAAGTTGAGGCTCACACATCAGTATATAATGAATACATCAATATTCCTTTTCACTCTTAGAAATTGAGAAATGAGACAAGGATGGGACATGCCTTGCCACAATATCCCTGTGGCACACTGGTGACCCTGCATTCCAGTATTGTGTGTCTCAGCACCTAAGTTGTTGCCAAGCAGGTCAGTAGCTCATTGGTCACTCATGCTGTTGAGGTCAGAGATTTCTCAGAAATCACCTGGGCAGGAGAATTATCTGAGTTGAGCTTGAGGTTATACCTCCTCATTTTCCAAGGGACAAGGAAGTAAGGAGAAATTCAGGGAGTTTATCCAGTTGCAGTTTGTGAAGGCATAATATTTAATTTAACAGTACACAGTTTTCCCTTAAAAGATAATATATAGTTTATATATATTATGTGGCTAATATGTAATTTATTATCTTAAATTTATTACCTTAATTTGCCTGGAAGTGAGTGTATGTAGATGAGACTCCCCGAACATAGATGGCTTCTTATATTAGGGTTTCCATGACATCTTGAGGACAATCTCTTTGAGAAAAAAATAATTTATTTCAGACGTAAAAGCAAAATGCTTTATTCTTTCAGACCAGGCCAAATAGAAGAGAATTCTAAATATAAATTTCCCAAAACAGAGAAATCTCAAAATGACTCATAATTTTCTGCCCTGGTTTCCAACCCTTTTATTGGATATATCCACTAATATATTCTGTATGTGAGTTGTGCTGGTTTGGAAGTATTATGTCCCCCAAAACTTGATGTGCTTCAATGCAATATTGCAGGGACACACATATTAGTGCTGTTTAGGTTGGAATATTGGATTTAATTGTTTCCATGGAAATATTGCCCACCCGATTTTAGGTGATAACTCTGATTAGATAATTTCCATGGAGTTGTGGCCCTGCTCACTGAACATTAGCCTTGATTATTCAATTGGACCCTTACAAAAGCTCAGAAAGAAGGAGCTCACTGCTGCCCAGAGACAGAGGTTTTGAAGACAGCCATTGGAAGATGACATGGATATTTTGGAGAATGCCATTTTGAAGTACAACCTGTGAGCAAGCAAAACCCATCCACATGCCTTCTGAGCTAACAGAGGTTTTCAGATGCCATTGGACATCCTTCAATGAGGGTACCCTAATGTTGATACCTTAGCTTGGATACTTTATGGCTGTAAGACTGAACTTTGTAATCAAATAAATTACTCCATTTCTGGTATTTTGCATTCTGGAAGCATTAGCACACAGGAGCATGATTCTATAGTTAAAATGTAGGAACATTTCTACCTATTAAAACAAGAATATTCCAATTTAAGTACTTCAGTATAAGGCAGAGAATCATAAACCTAGAGCAGCTTTCCACTGGAGGGGAATCCAGAGTGAAGCCACAGTAAGAACAGAGCCCAAGGGCATGGAAAAAGCCTGGGACACATGCTGCTGGGTGAACTGGATAGGATGCAGTCAGAGCCAACTGAGGGAAGGCCTCCCAATTCAGGGGCCATCTCCTCCAAACAAGCTGCATGAACATGACCCAGCTCATCACTGATGTTTCTCTGCAGACCACTCACTGTGCATTGATTCCCTGCACAGAGCTCCTCCTGACCATATACCTGTTGGGTCACATTGTCCCTGAATGCTGCATAACCCCTGTCTCTGGGAAGAAGTACCTGGAGCCCCAGTCTCTGTGAAGCACAGGAACAGGGCCTGTCTCTTTTAATGTGCTTCTAGACCATTATGGACCCTTCTCCCCTGAGGTCAGCTGGAGATTCTGCAAAGCAGCATGAAGTTTCAGCTCCATGGCCCACTTTTCTGTGTGCCTCCTAGGAGCCCCAGGCAGAATGTCACAGGCTCACCATTGTGCTTGAATTGTTGAGTGGCCTGGCTCTGGGGACAATGGGGCCATGTTTGAACAAAAGAGGGTGACTGTAGAGAGAAACTACGCATTTACATTGGCTACATGTGGCAGATGGCACAAAATGATAATCTAGTAAGCAGATTGAATGAGTGATATAGAATTGCTGAATGCCAAGTATGCTGAATGATTAGAGTGAGATGGTCCCAGGTAATCTGGTCATTCCCAGGCCATTCACAACTTCAGGATGTCCATGATTACAGTAGATGCTCCACCATAATTCTGGGCTGCTCCCACTTGCAAGTAATATAGTCATTGTCTAAATTAAATATAAATGGCATCAGGAATTCACTTTGTATGAAATCAGTTTACATCAGTGTGATACTAAAATTAATCATATATATATATGTGTGTGTGTGTATATATATATATCTGTTAATATATATTTTGAAAACCTGAGTGTCTTTCTGTGTCTGTGTGTGTATGAAACAAGGATGGCTTTTACTGTATGGCCTTTGCAGAGGATCATAATTTATAGAGTTCTTATACTTAGCATAGGGGCCTGGTCCTTGATGCCACATTTAACCCATTTTTAACAGAGATTGAGGGAGCAAATGGGACACTTGGTTGATGCACCCATGTTTGTACCAGGATTTCCCACTTCCTTGTTCTTCCATATAAAATCATGTGTCTCTACAAGAAGGTGAGTATGCTGAATTTGGCCAAGATAGTCACAGAATAGTGATGGAATTGAGAATAATAACTGTAAATGAAAGCTTTGTAAACACTTCCCCATTATTTTTACTTCCAAACTGGGAATAGACAAAGAAAATGAAAGAAAAAAAGAAATGCAGACTCTTTTGAACTCCTCTGCCCTTTTGCCTGAGGCGGATTGTTAAAATGATCTATGTCACTCCATCTTCACTGCTGTCAAGCAGGTGATCAAAAGCAGCAAACTGCAAAGACCACAAAGCATGATTTTGGAGAATTAGGATCTAATTTCTCAGAAAGCTGCTCTAGGGTTCTGGCATTTAATCCCCACAGCTTTTGCCACAAATTCAGGTGATGGTAAGTCTACAGCAAAGATGAAATTCATTTATTTGCTAAAATTACCATCCTCTTCATGTAGCTCTTCCTGGATGGATGCTGCATTTCTTCCATTAATTTCCAGATTTCAAAAATATTCAAGTCACATATTTCTTGCCAGTTAAATAGCTGTTTGGGTTGAGGGACCATGAGGAGTGTGTTTCTACAATAGTGCATAATGAGAACACAGGCTCAGGGTGCAATAGACACATTTAGCAAGTGACCTCTTTATTAGTTCCACAGCGTTGAGTCAAGAAGGGCAAACAAACTCTTTTTTACTTACACAACACAAAGAATCCAAAGAGAAGGGGAAGAAATCCCATCATGTCCAATTTCCTTGCATGAACAAAAACTGCTCTGATTCATGGTCAATGAATGGCAGCTGGGCATGACCCAATTTACCCAAGAGAAGCAACAGAAATCTATAATGTTTGATTGTGATATTTACCCACCTTGGTGTGATGGGGAGTTGCCAGTGATGATTTATGCCTTGATTAGTTTCTGGGTGGGCTGTTTGCAGTTTTTGGTTTTATGGTTTTGCCAGGATTTTCACTAGACTGAACATCTTCCCCAGACTGTGCAATTGAGGCAGGCTGAAATATCATCATACAATAGTAGAGGTGGAGCTTACATGAAGGTTAGGAGGAAGCCACTTCTGTGTCCATGAGTTCCCCAGATGTCCACCCCTTGTCCTATCAACCAGGTCTAGCCAACTTCCCTGAATTTACTACTACAACTTAAGCCCATCTCTGACCTAAGTGATGGAGAAGGAGACAATTTGTGACTGCTATTTGTAGCTCTAGATAACGTGGCTGGAAAAGGTTCTGGAACACCAGTGGCTGTAGCACTGTAGGAGGGCTTCACCTATGCCTAACTTTATTCAAACTGGCATGATCAGACCTGAATAAGTAATGGCTGCATCCACCCTTCCCTACCACATGGGAGAGCTAAAGTAGCCACACATAGAATTTGTTTGTAAACCTTTCAGCAGGTAGCCTTACCATTGGATTATTGTTTCTTCCTTTTCAACCTTGCCTGAGGTACAAAACCAATGTATGTTTAGGGCTGTTAACACTAGCACATCTGCTTCCTTGTTGGACTAGGAGGAAGTTTAAAGCAATGGAAATATCATATATTACATTGGTTAGAGAATCTCATGATTTGGACTCAGTCCATGCAGTGGACTCAGCAATACCAGCCAAAGTGGCTGACAAATTATGTGTCATATGTTCACTGGTAAACAAAATGAAAAGTTGGCTGGCCATTTGCCAGTTGTACTGCATTGAGAGTTTTACCATGTCAACAGTTTGCAGAATAATGCACAGCCAATGGTTGTGTCATTACTGTTGTCACATTGACTTCCTGTTGTCAGTACAATTCTGAGGCAGGGATGATCAGATCCTTGAGTATAATTCTTTACTGAGAAAAAAAGGAAATAGAGAGAGCAATGGATCAAATGTCAGATCCAGCCATTGGTTAAGTTCCCTCCTGTAACTATGACCCAGGTCAGCTTGATGAACATTTTTGTCCTTCCATGTTGCTTCCAGTTCACATCCATAGGGAACTGGAGAAGGAAACAGTAACTTGACCTGTCAGGGTGGGTATGCAGCTACTTCCTTTTAAAGACACTTAGTCTATTTGCACTTACTTCTTCTTCTAAGGCCAACCAGTCTTTCTACCCATTTCTCTGAGCTGTAACTTCACAAATTTCCCATTGATCTAGTTGTATTTCCCATATCTGTCAGTACACTTCCACCCCTTACTGACTGATTGGAGATTTCAGAATTCCTGCAAATATTTGCATGATTATTCTCACAGAGAATGGTGGACCTACAAGGGTTAAGAATTACCAATGAAACTTCAGTGTGCCTGTGTCATATCCTATGAATCCTGCCCACTGTATTGTCACCCATTGTGTTACATATTTCTGTACACTTCTATCATCCCATCCCTACATGTGGTGACCCTAAAATCCCACAAGAAAAATGGTGATAAACCTCTACAGTGCCTGGAAAGGAGAGTCCCAAGTGTTATGTCCTTGTTTCCCCTTCAGGGGCAATCCTCATCCTGGTGGTTGAACAGGTGGATGCACAGCCAGGCCGGGGTCCCTCCTCCACATTCATACCCTCCCGGTCTAGGAAGCAAGATAAGGCTGAGAATCCCATCCAGGGAACTGCTGATTTAACTTACAGTGGTCCAAGTAAACTGGGCAGTAAAAACATTAAGAGAATTGTCAGGTTAAGGACATCAAAGTTACTATTTTACATGGCCAATAAACTTCTTGAAGAAGATATCACTTATGACTGGCAAGTGATATTTAAGTTCCACCTAATTGCATGAGAGTGGGCACATCATTGAGTGGATTGTGCAGTAAAATGGGGAAGATGGTAAAAG
This sequence comes from Choloepus didactylus, assembly GCF_015220235.1. Classification (NCBI taxonomy): domain Eukaryota; kingdom Metazoa; phylum Chordata; class Mammalia; order Pilosa; family Megalonychidae; genus Choloepus; species Choloepus didactylus. The sequence goes on along the minus strand of NC_051325.1, from coordinate 2,477,319 downwards.
GAGACATCATCTGGGTATCCTAAGAGCTAGCAAAACATCTCTTCCATGGTATTCATGTATGTACTGCATCAGCACAACAAACTAGAAAGGCACAGGCAAGAGAAGATATCCTCTCCTGTCATCTGCAGATATCCATTTTTCTTACCCTTTTTTTCTTCTAAATGGAAGTTCTTACTGTTGTTTTCCCATACAGTTCCCCTCGTCAGATTTAGTAATGCCCTGAATAACCACCAGTCTCGCACTAACCTCAGAATCAGTCTGAGTAGCCTTAGTGCACTGAGTTTGCTTGGCTACTGTAAACACATTATTGTTATCTTTACCCATAAAATTTGATGTTGTCTGACTATGAATTTGCTTATTATAATTATTTCACATCAGTGAGATCAAACAATAGTGGCACTTTTTTGTTTAACTTCTTTCACTCAATATGATGAATAAATGTGAATAGGGGTGTGGTAGTGCACAGGAATAAATGTTTAAATTGTAAAGAATTTCCATTAGCATAATGTTAAAATTCCCATAATAGATGGTAAGATGGTAACACAATGTTGTGAATGTAATTAACAGCACTAAATTATATGTTTGAGTATAGTTAAAAGTAGAAATTTTAGGTTGTATGAATTTTACTACAATAAAATTAAAAAAAAAAAACACATAGAACTGTACCAAACAAACAAGAACTCTATTTTAAATTATGAAATATATTTAAAAATGCAATAATATTATCTTTGTACAAATATAACAATTGCACTACACGAATGTCAGGTGTTAATAATAAAGGGGTATATGGTAACTATGTATTTATTTCCTGGCTTTTTCATATGCTTACAGCTTCACTAATTAAAAAAATGCAATTATACTGGAATACATGTCTGGTATTTTTGTTTGCTTTAAAACTCCTTGTCATCCATTTCTCTTCTTACACTGAGATGTGAAAAATTCAAATTTAAATCGTACTATATGCTTTCTTCTATTAATACTTCCCCAGACCTTGGTTTCCTGTCTTTTCTGTTGGCAAACCAATTAGATTTATGGATTTTTATGTTCTTTATTAATGTTGCATTTTGTTCCTCACTGTAATCTAAACTTTTTATCAATGATTACTTCTCTTTTGGCTTGACACCCCAAAGTGATTTACTCTATTTCACATCTAGTGTTAAAGCAGCAATATATGACAGTCATAGCTCTTGAAATCAATTGCTTCTCCTTAATTTTTACTTTATAAGATCTTTAAATAACTGAAGCAATTTTAATATTTCCAGAGAGATTGAGACAAGTCCACTGAATACAGGGCAGGAGAGCTCTGAGATCCACAATTGCCCACTGAGATTTAGAAGTAAGGGGCACTGTTTCCTAGACCTATTGTCCTACAGTTCTTGTTCCAATATACATGCATCAATTACCCCATCAATACTGCCATTTATTCATTCAGTCAGTCAGTCTGCCTACAATTATAGAAAGTCTCTATGGGCTCAGGCTAATTCTGCCCTCAGAGATTCCCCTGCACCATTCTTTACACACAAGATTTAGAGGCACTCCCTACAAAGATCACAGGATCCTCTCCATGTCCATGATTTTTTCCCTATTGATTATCTTTCCCTTGGCTATTGTCTTTCATGATCCCACATACTCTGGCTTCTGAATCATGCCCTGGTTTCCACTTAGTACTCCAAGGCAATTTTCTCTCAACTGAAAATTGGGGAATGTTTTCGCAGGAATTGCCTTCAGATATGCAAAATTGCATGGCAGAGGACTCGGATGAAATTAAGGAAATACAAAAATTATAAGAAGACAGGGATGCATTAAGAAATTAAACTCTTTGCTCAAGAGGATACTACAGAACCAAATGTATCCTGCCTTTCCTTCTGCACCTACTCCCACAGCTGGCCCCATGAAGATGGGGTCTGAAGCAAACTGCCAACACCCAACCCCCAGCATTGTGGGGATTTCCTCAGGGAGGCATTCAGCTGGACTCACATTGACTTACCCTCATTTTTCTCTCACATAGTGAAATGTGTCTCCATTCTGGTCTCTTGGATTCCTTTGCAGAAATAGCATGTTCTTAAAGTTGACTTTGGCAGTGGTGAATCAGCCCCTCATGACGTGTGCTTAGTTCTTAGTGTTCCAGCCCATTCTTTGCATCCTGATGGGATATGTTCAATCAGTAGCTTCTGGAGGTAAATCCAGAGGTGCACAGGAGAGTCCCAGAGACCATATCTCATTCCTTCTATTTTATATTCAGCTTGCCTCACTGAAATCTGCAACATCCCTTTTCCAAATAGATGCACATTCCACAGCAATCGGGATTAGAATACCAATGTCCTCTTTAGGGAACTAAAATTCAGTTCAAAATAAGCTTTCTGTTGGTTTTTAAATATATGACTTTGTAGGTCATGCTTCAAAGAGTGGATTCCTATGACTACCTTGAATAGAAATACAAGGGATATAGAATTTCTGCCCACTAAGGAGAACCTTCATTTTTCTAAAGGTATGCCTCATCCACTCCACCCTGATATTTGTATATATCTACAAATATCTTGATGTCTTTGGACTTATTTGGATACAGGTTAGAATTTCAGCACCCCTCCAGTAACTGTGTGTTTTATGGACACTTTCAGCTGTGGAAAAACTTTCCATGTAATCTTAGCTCCTCATTCTCCACCTTGGCCCCAAGTGTGCAGAGCAGGATAGTATCTATTTCTCAGAAACAGCTTTAACAAGAGAACTAACATGATGTCTGGACTGCAGTTTGGAGGAAATATATGGATAATTAAATATGGATAGATAGATAGATAGATAGAGACAATAGATGATAAAAGCATACTGATGCTTTTTTAAAGAAGGAAAACAACACATTAAAAAAGACTAACCAGTATTGTGTATCTTGTATACACTGATACAAGAACAACAGAAAAGGAAGAAAGTTATGTCCTGAAGAATTAAAAAATGATGAATGGGAGATACGGATGGGAGAAGAAGTGAGGGAAGGAAGATGGAAGAAGGAAGAAAGGAAGCATGTTAAGATGGAAGGAGTGATGGAAGTAGGGAAACAAGGAAGGAAGACAATGATAAAGTGTGTGGAATTTCCACGAAGTAAAATGTATGGTGGTTGAACAATAGAGAATGTTTGGTTAATGAAGTAACAAGCTTTATGCAGCCACCTTGCTGGTTGGCCCAACAGGAGTCAGAGGGCAAAGGAAAGCAAGCTAGCTCAGACAAGAAGGATCAGTGTCCCCCAGGAGCAGGGTCCCTGTCTTGTCAGCATAGGAATCAGAATCTCAGTTTTACCCTGTTATTCCCATTTACACTCCTGAGGATACAGCAAGACCATTTATCCCTGTTGATTGTATTTGAGAGATCCCTGTTTTAGGGTGTCTCCAATAACTCTACTCTGAAGCTGTGGGGTCCAGAAGGAATTTTGATGTTTTGAGGATGTGCTTTCTCTCACTGTGCCCCTTGCACAGTAATATGAGGCTCTGTCTGAGGCCTTCAGGCTGGTCCACTTCAGGTAGGCAGTGCTGGCACTATTTTCCGTGGAGATGGTAACTCGGCCTTGGAAGGATGGGTTGTAGAGTCTTTCTGAGTCACTAGGATCAATGTGTCCTACCCATCCATACACTTCCATGGTTGCTGGAACCCCCAGTTCATCCAGTAACTGTTGAAGTTTTATCCACAGGCCTCAGAGTATACCCACCAAGTGTCCCTGGGCCTTTTCACCTCTGCCCCAGACTTCACCAACTGCTCCTGTGTGATAACATCTTTGTGGGAGACCCAGAACCCAGAGATCAGAGGCTCTGTCACCCCCCCATCATAATCTGTGACCCCAAGCACTGAGTAATCCCTGACCTGGGAGGAGAGCCAGAATGAGGGCAATGATGGTGGCAGACCCCATCTTGAAGGAGGCTAAAAAGGGATAGCATGGAAGACACCAGATGGGCTGTCAGGGACACTCCAGTGGGCAAAGATAGCAGTGGGTTTAAATGGGAAGAAACCCTCAATTTGCATATTTACTGCCTGCCCTCCTGATGAGATTCCACAGGGTTCATAAACCAAAACCCAAGGGCAGGGAAAGGCATTTGTTTTGAGCCTCCCAGGAGGGTGTTTTGCCCAAGTAATCATCTCCTTACAGTGGGACTGGCTACAGAGAGATGGGCCTCACCCATCTCCAAGGCATTTTCACACTCCACAAAAGGATGAGGATGGAACAAATATCTAATGATCCTGAATTGCAAGGGACCTCCATAGTATCAAGTTCCTCTCTTCAGCTTTGGCAGAGGATCCAGTTAGTGAGGAAGTTTCTCTTTCACTTCAGAGGGGTTGTTATGTATTGTGGCCATGCAGACACACCTTTCCAATAGAAACAGTGTTTCCTGGAACCCTGGGGCTGCAATCGATGTCCTGGCTCCTTACAGATGGATTTGGGACTGTAGACTTTATTTTATTCAAAGCTGCCTCTCAGGTCAATGCAGCTGCCAGTCAAGGGATTCAGGTCCTAGGTCCTGATTCCCTGGGTTCACTGCTGATGGTTTGTTTTCTCTCTTTCTAACATTATGCCTTCCTTTATCAAAAGAAGTTATGTCACAATGTTCATGCTAAGTAGAGGAAGAATTTAAATGTAATTATATTATTTTCTTCTAAATATGCCACACCATGGAAAATGATTTTAGGATATATATACTTTTTATGTTTTAAGGGGCTTCTATACACAAATAGGAATTTGGACACATAGTTACCAAAATGTTAGCATTTGTGTCCAGCCTAGGCTTCATTTAGGCACAATACAACATTATTCTCTCATGGATCTGTTCTAGACTTTTTGGTGGATCTCTCCAGAATGAGGCTGCTTTCTTTCTTTATATCACTTTCCAAAGTCGTTCAAGGGTAGGATGGATTTTGAGTGCCATTGGGTGGATGGAGACTAGTACTTCTCTAAAGGAATCTCATCTGTCATCTCCTGAAGGGTCCCCATGCCACCAAATCATAAACTATTAATTCATTTGTAAATAGAATTTCAGCATTAGGAGGCTGAATTTATCAGCTGAATTACATTGGTGTACAGATTCTAGACAGCATAGTGTCTTAGATGCCTGTTACTTCTATGCAAAACACCACAACTTGGTGGCAGAAAACAAGAAGAATCTATATGCTCAAGATCAAAAAGATAGATGTCCTGGAGAAGGCTATGCACATGTCCATATGTAATGGACCCTGAACCACTAAGTAGGTGAAGAAGATTCCATTTTTCTTATCTCTGAAATTTCCACTAACAGAACCAATAATTAAAAGCTTCTTTTTTTTATTAAATTCAGTTTTATTGAAATATATTCACACACCATACAATCATCCATGATATACAATCCACTGTCCACAGTATGATAACATAGCTATGTGTTCATCACCACAATCTATCTCTGAACATTTTCCTTACATCAGAAAGAACCAGAACAAGAATAAAAAATAAAAGTGAAAAAAAACACCCAAATCATCCCCCCATCCCACCCCATTTGTCCTTTAATTTTTATCCCCATTCCTCCACTCATCCATACACTAGATAAAGGGGGTGTGATCCACAAGGTCTTCACAATCACACTGTCACCCCTTGTAATCTACATTATTATATAATTGTCTTCAGGAGTCCAGACTGCTGGGTTGGAGTTTGGTAGTTTCAGGTATTTACTTCTAGCTATTCCACTACTTTAAAGCCTAAGAGGTGTTATCTATATAGTGTATAAGAATGTCCACCAGAGTGACCTCTTGACTCCATTTGGAATCTCTCAGCCACTGAAACCATTTTGTCTCATTTTGCATCCCCCTTTTGGTCTAGAAGATACTCTCAGTCCCACGATGCCGGGTCCACATTCATCCCTGGGAGTCATACTCTGCATTGCCAGGGGGATTTACACCCCTGGGAGTCGGGTCCCATGTAGGGGGGAGGGCAGCGAGTTCACCTGTCGAGTTGGCTCAGTTAGAGAGAGAGAGGGCCACATCTGAGCAACAAAGAGGTACTCGGGGGGAGACTCTTAGGGACCATTACATACAACTTTAGACTCTCCTTTTTGGTAATGAGCTTCATAAGGGCAAGTCTCATGCTCGAGGGCTCAGCACATCAAACCGCCAGTCCCAATGTTTGTGACAACATACGCTAGGGGATCAGCATCTCAAAGTTTAGAGATAGGCCTTACAATTCAGGGATAGAGTTAACTGCTGTAAGAGCTTACAATCTAGGGACTATTACAATTATTGTGTCCACGTTAGGCTATGTTCTAAGATTCAATTCTGAGTTTACGCATTGTAGTTAGTGCATATTGGTGAGGCATCATCCCTCTCACCATGTTTTCTCCAACACTTTAACTCCTATATATATATTTTCCTACAATTTTATAGAGTTATATTCACATACCATACATTTATCCACAGTGTACAATCAGTTGTTCATGGTATCATCATAAAGTTGTACATTTATCACCACAATCAGCATTTGAACATACTGATTACTACAAGAAAAATTGTTGGTTTTTTTTTTTAGCAATAAGAATAAATGATAAAAAGAAAAATAACATGTCATACAATACAATATACTACTAAGGACAGCAAATAACACCACTACCAAGAATCCCATATTACTCCCCTATATCCCCTTCTCATATACATTTAGCATTGGCGTATTGCCTTTGTTACATTTAATGGAGGTATATTACAATGTTACTGTTGACCATAGACTCCAGTTTGCTTTGATTGTTTTCTCCTGAATACTGTCCCTTTTTCAAATTTCTACATGATTGACATTCATTTGCTTTCCCACATGCAAAAACATTTTTATATTTGTATATTTAGTAACAGTCATTGGCCACTCCAGTTTTTGCCATGTTATACAGTCCCAGTCTTTATCATCCATCTTTACCTCAGGTGTCATACATTCTCCTATCCCACCTCTTTCAGCTTTACTCACAGACATCTTTGTTCAGTGTACTTACAATACCGTGCTACCATCACACAGTATTATCCTATCTATTTCTGGATCTATGCAATCAATCCTAAACATTCTGTAGTCCTTCAGCATCAAATGGCTGATCTCTACCCTCTTTCTATCTCCTGGTCGCCTGTGTTGTCAGCTTTTAACTCCCAAAGTTTGTTCATTAATGTCTGTTCATATTAGTGAGACCATAAAGAATCTGTCCTTTTGTTTCTGGCTAACTTCACTCAACATAATGTCCTCAAGGTTCATCCACATTATTACATGATCCATGCCTTGTTCTGTCTTACAGCTGCATAATATTCCATCATGTGTATATACCACAGTTCGTTTATCCACTCATCCTTTGATGGACATTTGGGCTGTTTCCATCTCTTGGCAATTGTGAATAATGCTGCAATAAACATCGGTTTACAAATGTCTGTTTGTGTCTTAAGTTTCAGTTCCTCTGAGTATATACCCAGCAATGGAATAGCTGGGTCATATGGCAAATCTATATTTAGCTTCCTGAGGAACCTCTGTACTGTCTTCCAGAGTGGTTGCACCATTCTACATTCCCACCAACAATGAATAAGTGTGCCTCTTTCTCCGCATCCTCTCCAGCACTTGTCATTTTCTGTTTTTTGGATAATGGCCATTCTGGTAGGTGTGAGATGATATCTCATTGTGGTTTTGATTTGCATTTCCTTAATAGCCAGTGAAGTTGAGCATTTTTTCATATGCTTTTGAGCCATTTGTATTTCCTCTTCAGAAAAATGTCTGTTCATGTCTTTTGCCCATTTTTAAATTGGATTGTTTGTTTTTCTGTTATTGAGATGCAGGATTCCTTCATATATTTGGGATTTTAAACCCTTATCTGATATGTGGTTTCCAAATATCATCTCCCATTGTGTAGGTTGTCTTTTGACTTTTCTGACAAAGTCCTTTGATGTACAAAAGTATTTAATTTTGAGGAGATCCCATTTGTCTATTTGTTCTTTGGTTGCTTGTGCCTTGGGTGTGAGGTCTAAGAAACCACCTCCTTTCACAAGATCTTTAAGATATTGCCCTACATTTTCTTCTAAGAGTTCTATGGTCTTGGTGCTAATGTTTAGGTCTTTGATCCACTTTGAGTTAATTTTGGTATAAGGTGTGAGATGGACATCCTCTTTCATTCTTTTGGAAATGGATATCCAGTTCTCCAATCACCATTTATTGAACAGGCTGCTCTTTCCTAGTTGCTTCGGCTTCACTGCCTTATCAAAGATCAGTTGTCCATAGATGTGAGGGTCTACTTCTGAACACTCAATTCAATTCCATTGATCAGTATATCTGTCCTTATGCCAGTACCATGCTGTTTTGAGCACTGTAGCTTTGTAATATGCTTCAAAGTCAGGTAGTGTGAGACCTCCCACTTCACTCCTCTTTCTCAAAACATTTTTGGCTATTCGGGGCACCTTACCCTTCCAAATAAATTTAGTTATTGGTTTTTCTATTTCTGTAAATTAAGTTGTTGGGATTTGAATTGGTATTGCATTGAATCTGTAAATCAGTTTAGGTAAAATTGCCATCTTAACTATATTTAGTCTTCCAATCCATGAAGATGGTATGTTCTTCCATTTTTTCAGGTCTTGTTCAATTTCTTTTAGCAGTTTCTTATAGTTTTCTATGTAAAGCTCTTTTGTGTCCTTGGTTAAGTTTATTCCTAAATACTTGATTCTTTTGGTTGCTATTGTAAATGGGATTTTTTTCTTGATTTCCTCCTCTTGTTGCACTTTACTTGTGAATAGGAACACTACATATTTTTGTGTGTTGATTTTGTAGCCTGCTTAAAAGCTTTCTTCTTTCCCTATAGAATTAATTGAAACTAATGGAAAATGTGTGGAAAAGAACAGACCTGAACTTAAGATTTCCCCAGGATATAAAATACACCATAAGAGAACTCAGAGTGTGCAGAAAATACACAAGCCCATCCCTCAATATAACGGATCCCATCAGCCAATTATAATAACGAACTTACAACCCCAAATTTACTGTAGACAGAGTACATGATAATAACCAACTTGCAATACTTAATTTGAATATATACTAACCCATCCAAATGTTCCCCTAGCCCTAAAATCCATAACCCCACCCCTCTTTGTTTAATCCAATACATATCCCTTACCTTTACATCTCAAGAAGACATATCTGAGGAAAATATTATCCTCCTGTCTTCAACAGGCTAAGTTTGCTAAATAAACTTTTTTCCCTTCTCAATATACCAGTGCCTAAAGATTGGAGATGTGTGTATCAGGAGAGGACTCATTTTGAGCCATGACAAATGCTTCCTGGGAGAAATATAGGGATAATATGTTCCATGACTCTCTCCTGGCTTCTGGTGTCAGCTGACAATCCTAGACATTCTTTGGCTTTTAGCTGCATATTTCCAGTCCCTGCCTCCTTTGTCACATGGTCATCTTCCCTATGAGTCTTTCCTTACTATTCTTGTAAAGGCATCAATCATTGGATTAGAGCCCACCTGCAACTTAAATTAACTAATTACAACTGCAAAAAACCCTACTTCCAAATAAGGTCAAATTCTTGGTTTCTAGAAGGACTTGGATTTTTAGGGACACTTTTAATACAGTGCATTTAGTTTTCTTTAAGATGCAAAGCAGGGGTCAGTGACACAGAAAAGGGTCTGATGTAACACATGCTAAAACATGTACTGAATTTCTGCTTCTTATTTAATTTCCTGGAAGAAATGGTCCGTCCTTACTGAAGCAAACAGAAAGGGCAGTATAAAAATGTTGGGAAAGAGGAGTAATCACTTCATCTAGACACTTCACTGATAAGCAAGGAAGAAGAGGTTATGGCATTTAAGAATCTACGAAGTATTAAAAATGTAGATAAACATAAGAGCTACTAGGCTGCATTTTGCTCTATCAAACCTCAGATAATTTTGAAAGGACTTTTTTCAAATAAATATAACTAGGTTTACAGAACAGAAACCATCTGGAATATTTTGCATGCCATCCATAATTTTATATGCTCTCAAAATGAAGAAAATTAGTGAACACTTTCTTAGCATGAGGTAGGAGTTTTATAACAATAAGACAACCATCCTCCATGGGTCATTGTTAGGAATGCATGGTAATTGCTCAAGGCAATAGGAAATGTTCTGGGCAAAAACATCTCATGAGTAATTGATAAGAATGCATGTGATTGGCATTGGTCTGTAGAAAGTATGATTTTCTTATATTGAATGGAGGCCAGAGGGTCTACATGCTGAGCAAAATCAAATGGCCCACACTGGAAAATATTTGCCTCAATGATGAAATACAGGCCCCACAAAATTGAGTTCTTTAAACTTAGTGCTCAATCTTACAATATGTGTATGTGAAGCAAGAAATAATGGATCAGTTCTCTGGTTTAGTAGCATTACATGTTAACTCAATATAACTTAGCTATAATCCATACTATATTAACAGACAAATAGTGAAAAACTAAATAATAAAATGATTAGATATAATGTAAATACAAAGAGGTCCCACTGGTAATTTGGTTTGTCTTGAATGTTCTTTCATTCATTGATATATGGAGCACCACATATTTATGGATAGCATGCATGCAGAATATATTGGATCAGTAGATTAAAAGTAAAACAGATTATTTCTCAATTGGCACAACAAATGTCTCATACAATTGGACAAAGTACTCAGCAATTGAAATTATAACTTTGGTCAAAATACCAGCTTTGAAAATAATCGTTTGAAAATGAAATGAATAGAAATCATTATAATCTGAATCTGGTAACACAGACCTTGAAACAATTCAAGTACTGAGAAAAAATCATCTGAACATAAATTTATTCCACTATAAATTAGAGCACATACAGACAATGCCAAAAATATAATGAAGAACTTAGATATAATTACCATTTTGACCTCCCCAGGCTGAAGCAAAATGAGCCATTTCATGCACTGTGTAATCCCTGACCTGGGAGGAGAGCCACGATGAAGGTAAGGATGGTGGCATACCCCATCTGTGGCATCCCAACACAGCAAGATTTGTGTCTACTGCCCTACACAGGGCACACTCGTGTTTCCTAGCACAGCAACTTGCACACCTATGTCCTCAGGTCTCAGAGCCTCACCTGTAAACGCACCTGAGTCTGGAGGGTCCCTGGTGAGTCTGTGGTGGGATGCAGTGGCTGTTCTGGGGATGATCTTCCCACCACTGTAGATCCCACCCACATATACCAGCCTCTCCCTGGGAAGCTGGAATTCAGAAAGTACAATGGACAAGGAGCCAGTTATCTCACATGTGATGTTCATGTTCTGGATGGGCAACCTTGCCCCTGGGATGGATCCCAGCGGGTACACCTGTGCCCTCACGACCAGGAACAGGAACTCTCCTTCATTAAACACAACATACACAAAGGAGAAAACTATTTTCCAGAGTTGCTGGATTGGGTGGAGGCAGGTGGATATACCTTCAGCTTCCAAGGATAGCATGGAATATGAGAATTCTGAAAGACCCAGGTCTCCACGAAATGTCATGTCATCAGCTTCATCTGCAGAATCCTGTGGCTTTGCAGGTAGGTTAGGAGGGTGAATTTTTCCCTTCTGATGACCCTGCCCACTCCACAGAAAACCAAATGTGTGGAACTTGAGATTTTATTAATATGAAAATACATGAAAACTTTATGGAAAATTATATACAAATACATGCTGGACTAATATATCTTAGAAATATTAAAACTAAGGAAAGAGAGTTAATGTAAATGGAGCCAGAGCTGCTCTTTGGAAAAGTGAAAAATAAATACTTTGAGCTTGTTATTTTGTCTTCGATTCTCTTCTATTGTATAGATTGGAAACTTGTGTGCTCTGTGTGTGTGACATAATTGCTACACCCCACACAATACCATCAGAATATAAGAGATTTAAAATAAAGAAAGACATCTGGTCCTGTTTTCCTCAAGGACTGAAGATGCTGATGAGTCTATGTAAGGGTTTCCCTCTCCTACTACTTCTACCTGTGGACTAAAGCTCTGCCTGATGGTAGGAGAAGGTTATTTTCCTTTGCCAATCTCAGGAGACTGACTTAAATTCAGAGAATGAATTCCAGAATGTCAGTTGAAATGATTTCATTTAGACTTCCATCTAAATTCAGAAGAAAGGACAGGGAATATGTTATATATTATGTATATATGATCACACAAACATACATGCACATAAAAACAATTTTAAAAAGCACAAAAAAACTCTTTGTTTCAATTGTGAATAGAACATCGACTTTCTTAGAATACATGTAATGGCCATTATCTGGGGTTTACATGTTTTGAAGGAAGAAGAGGGAACCCCAGGCAAGGCCAGGAAACTCCTCAGCTTCTCTCTGTACCTGCCCCTGGGGATGGAACCTCATCTCTATTCAGATGATCATGTGATTGTACTTCTTATTGTATTTGTTTAATATATTATATTAATTGATTAATGGATGACAGATCAACCTTGCATCCCTGAGATAAATGCCAATTGTTTAGGATACATAATTATTTTTTATGTTACTTTAGTTTTCTATCCTGTATTTTTTTTAAGGATTTTGTTCCCATATTCAGAAGTGATATTGGTGTATTGTTTTCTTTCCTTCTGGTGACTCTCTGGCATTGGAATCAGCAAAATATGTGCCATATATAATGACTGGGGAAGTGCTCTCTTTTTTTCTATTTTTAGGAAAAATTCGTTCAAAATTTGGAGGCATTGTCATTCCTCTTTGAGTGATAGCTAGAATAGAGGTGTGAATCTATATTCTCCTTACCTTTATTCATGGTTATTTAAGGTTATTGATTCAATCTCTTCATTTGTTATATATGTATTCAAGCTATTTATTTTGGATTTCTAGCAGTTTTTCCATTTCATCTAAGTTTTCTAAATTTTTGGCTCACAATTATTAAAAGTATTCCTCATAATCATTTTTATTTACATTTTCTTTTCAAGAATGCCATCTTCCATTCAGTAATTCTAATAATTCTTATAATTCTGTCATTTTAAATGCCTGGTGATTTTTTTTAACTTTCAATTATTCATTTCATCCCCAGAATTTCCTTTTAGTTCTTTAAAAAATTACTATACTTTTATTGATGTTAACTATTTGGTTCCAAGTTGCCAATATATCTTCCTTTCCTTCTTTAATCAAGCTTTCTTGTTCCAGTTTCTGTGGCATGCATTTTTTCAAGTATCCAAGTCCTATATACTTGCATTTTTGTATGTCTCATAATTTCTCATTGGAAACTGGAAAGTCTGGATAATATTTTGTAGCAACTCCAAATACTGTCTGTCCCCCCCCCCCCACCCAGTGCATGACTTTTGCCTCCTTCATAGCTTAGGGACTGGCTGGAATAATTCAGTGATGTGTTCCTGCCCACTGTGCTGAGCCTCTGATATTTTTCCTCAGGGGAGATTTGCTTCCTCACACAGTCACCGTGGCATGAGAGCTGAACTTGTACTCCACTCTCCAAAGCTTCCAGCAGCCTCACATCACTATTGGATAAAGCTAATTGTTGGCCAATTGTTCTGTTCCTGAGTACTGTACCTGAAGCCTAAGTGCATCTACTACCTAATGAAAACAAATTTGGACACTTCTGATAATTACTTATGAATTCAGTATTTAGTGATTTTACTAACAAAAGTGGTCTCCCCTCAGCTGTCTTATTCACCATTCCTCACTTATAAACTTTCTGGTTTTCAGTCTAGAGTTTGCATCCATTAAATGCAGGAATCTTATTCCAATTCCCTTCATCACCATGACCACTGTTTCTGTGAAAACTCTTGTCTTTAAACTACTCTCAAATCTGCTGTAATGATTTTACCAAGGTCTTGGATCAGAACTCTAAAGCTCAGGATGAGAAAATAAAAGCTCACTCTGAGGGACACCACAACACTAAGCACTGAATATTTGGTGAAGGAGGGAGAACCTATTGGGATCCTCTATGCTTGCCCTCCTGACTTGGGATCACGAGCTAATGAGCAAAAAAAGGATATTCTCTGGGGCACACTCTCAAGATTGAACCTCAATTCCATGATTGGGCTTTGAGCAAAAGAAAGAAGTATTTCTGGATCACACTCACTCTGCACTTACGTTAAGAAGCAGCATCTGGTTAGTAAGAGACCTGCTGATAGCCTACCTTTTCTGAGAAGAGACACCTCTTATGCATGTTTATTGTAGATTATGTCCCTAAGCAAATTTACTGCAATTCTTACATTCTTGTGTATCTAACATTTCTTGATCTGTATACTAAGTAGTTTTTCAATATATCCATGAATCTTATTTTATTTATATTTTAACCTGATGATTGGTATTTTTGTTTCCAATTAATGGACAATACAATGCAATATGCAACTCATCTTGAATATCTAGTAGTTGTGAAAAATATTTTTTTGCTCTTGCATGACAAGTAACAAAAAGAGATCTGGAAATCTACAAAGTATCAAAATTTATTCAACACATCACATATTTGAAGCAACAGAGCAAAGAATAATACTAAAATATGGAGACAGAGTTGCTACAATAAAGAAAGAGGACTAAATTTAAAGTCTAGTTGGCACAAATATCACCAGATCACCTATAAGTTAGCAAGAATATTAAAATGTTATCAAAAATGAGTTTCTATCTTTAATTGAGATCAAGTTCCTGGAGTGTATCTGACAGAGGACATATCCATGTTTTCTTGTAGGTTCCTCTTCCATGAAATAATAATCAACTAAAACCTAGACAGAACAACAAAAAATGATAAAGCTATTAATCCCTAGTGGTGCTTGGGGAAGCAATGGTAGAAATGCATCCACAACCACCTCCATTGTTCTACCAGAATTCAAATCAACTAATGTGAATGGGGAAAGCAGAGGAAGCAATTATACTGTGTGCACTTGTGAGATCCAGTAGAAAGAGTTCACGAACAGAGTCCACCATGGAATGTATGCCCAGAACTGCCTTCTCTCTCTTGACTGAGGAATAACTTTAACCTGCAGAAGAGAGGCTCTGAATTTGGCAGCTGAAGGTACCATTCAAAAACTATTGCTGCTTGGTCAGAAAAGTCAGATAAAACACACTGTAACCCAGGGTGGGGCAGAAATACATGACAGGCCAAGAACTGCCTCATGAGAATGATGTTCCCACCACTGACCATCCTGCTCAGATCCCAGCTTCTCCCCAGGATTCTGAGATTCAGAGACTCTAGTAGGCACAGAGCCAGGTATGCATCAGGTGATGGTCATGTTCTGAAAGAGTATAGCTGCCCCATGCTTGTTCTGATAGATGTACTTGGACATGCACGACTGGGTTCAGGAACTCTCATTCCTTTAACAGAAGTCACAGTGAAGAGGAAACTGTTTCCCTGGTAGAGGGACAGATCAGAGAGGAGGCAGTGGTGGGCAGGCTCAGCTTCCCAGGATGAGCTGGAATGTGAGCTCCAAGCACACATCTGGGTAGGTGCCCTCTCCCTACAGGGACCCTCAGGTGAGCTCTGCCCTCAGAAGCCTGTGGCTGAAAAGGGAGGATTAGAATTGTGACACGTTCCTTCTGTTGACTTTACCCGCTTCACAGTACAATGTAATGTGGTACTTGATAGTTTATTTATAAAACAAATATTTGATTAATTTTGGGAAAAATATGTGTCAATGTTTGTTTGGTAGAGACATGAAAAACAAATAGTTATTAATTAAGAATAAATGGTATCAGGAATGCTATATAGATTAAAGATGCTACATTAAGAATCTACTATTTTTAGCTTATATATCTAAGAATATATATGAAAACCCATGTGTTTGTGATACAATGATGGCATTTATGTAATAGAACATTTTTATAAGGAATTTAATATAAGAGCAGAGAACTGATCGCTGATGCCATATGAGAGAGAGGGAACAAACTGATGCACTTGGAAACTGCCCCTAGAGAGGGCCAGGCTTCCCCAAAACTTTTTCCTTCCCCTAAGAGAATGGGTTCGACATGATGGTGGGTTGGGATAATTGTCAGAAATGTGGGTTAAATTGAGGGAAACAAGTTCACTGAGAAGGTAAATTCAAGTTTTACTCACACTTTCAGACATATTCATGCAATATAAATAACATTGTAAATAGTATGTGTATGTATATAAACATACATTTAGTAACAAAAGCCTGTCCTGAATTTGAATCTTAGATTTACCATATCACTACTTACATGTTGTGGGGTTTCATTTCAGGCAAGAAGAGGGAACTCCAGGCAAGGCAAGGGAACTCCTGCCAGCCCCTCTCTGAAATTGCTACTAGGAGTGAACCCTGAGTGCCCCCTCGTGGTCTCGAGTGTCCCCTGCAGCCCAGCCCCTCCTGTGCCCTCAGGGGAGGTTTGTGTCTGGGCTCACCCTGACTTCCTCTCACTGTGTCTCTTGCACAGTAATACGTGGCTGTGTCCTCAGATTTCAGGCCACTCAGCTTTAAATAGACTTCACTTTTGGAGTTGTCCTTGGTGATGGTGACTCGGGACTTAAGAGTTGGGTTATAGTATGTGCTTCCACCACCAGTTATCCCAGCAACCCACTCCAGCCCCTTTCCTGGAGCCTGGCGGATCCAGCTCATACCATAGCTGGACAAAGAGAGCCCAGAGACAGAGCAGGTGAGGGACAGGGTCTGTGAGGGCTTCACCAGGCCAGGTCCCGATTCCTTCAGCTGCACCTGGGACAGGACACCTGAGGACAAGGAGAACCACAGTGATTCCTGCACTCAGGTGCATATCTCCATTACCTTCATGTCTGAATTTTGAAACACTCACATCTGGGAGCTGCCACCAGGATGAAGAAGAACCACAAGGCTTTCATGTTCTTGACGATGATGCCTCTGACACCCAGAAAATATTTTTCCAGAAAACAAAGAAGCCTGAATTTAAGTAATTGTGCCCAGACTTTCATATGGTTACCTAGGTGGTGATTTGCATGTGGGTGGTATCTTTCTATGTAAAGATGAAAGGGGGAGAGTAGGACATTTTCTGTGGTGCTTCCTTGAGAGAATTAAGCTGGAGTTTCCTCATTTTCTCCTAGGGTCTCTCTTTCTTTAAGCCCAGGTTCTATTTCCTCCATACAAGAAACATGCTGCATGAGCTGAACAGGAAGCCTGATCTTTAAAGGGATCATGGATGGCTTTGGAATAGGGTAAATGTGACTATATTCCAAGGGATTTATTTATGTAGCAAATAACCACCATAAGTCAAGGACCCCCTAAATTTGTGGCAATATTTTCTGGTACATTAATTTCCTCTGTTACAAATGTCCATGATATACTCCAAAATTTTAGGCAGCAACTAAATATAGGAAGAATGGTGAATTATGAGAGAATGGGTACATTCATTTTTCTGTGAATTGTAATGGCTTTCAGCAAATCACTAACTAGTGTGTATATATTGTCAATTGAAACAGCATCATTCCAGTGCATAGTCAAGGTTACTGTGTGGTTGAATTTAGTATTGAAAGCCTATAAATTACTTTTATTTTGAAACAGGGTAGATGTTTCTTCTTATATGGATAATCAATCTCAGTGTTGTGCAAATCACACATAGCACTATAATATTGTCATTTTATTTTTCAAACTGCATGTCAATAAGAAAACTACATTGAGCTGTGTCAGTGAGGGAAAAGTTTTAATATCTCAAACCCTCCTAAGGGTTAAAATAGAGGCAGTTAATGGAAGATCAGACAATCATATACAGGAACCAGGTTACCAACTCAGTTATATACAGGAACTAGTTATCAACTCAGGTTTACTAGAAGTGTCCAGTTTTGACACTTTGGATTATGGAATTTGAATTCAGTGAAATGTTTCCACTCCCTCCTATGAAGTAATATGCATTATCCTTGGTAATCAACTCACACAGTGGATAGTTTGCAGAAGGATTGAGCTTGCAATGGCCTGAAGGAAACAGGTCCCCTCGAACACTCACCTGAGAGCTTCCCCTCTGAGACCCTGTGTCACTGGATCTTGGAATTGTATCTTTCATGCTCTAAGTTAGTCAGACAGGTGGAGATCACAGCACAGCTACATCCCCTCCTTGCAGGTGTCTCTGAATATGTGGCCTTGTTCCTCTGTGCTTCACCTGAAAAGAAGTAAGTTGGTAATTTCAGTAGTAGCACTAGTGTGAATGTCACACGTTTCTAGTCATGTTGGATGTTACTTTCACCATCATTACTATTATTATCAACCTTGATACTAGAATGGGCTTCTGTAAAACTGTCTCTGACCATGGATTTGGAAGTTTCACCTTCTCTCTTCTTGTCCCTGACTTCTCACACATGTGTGACAGTGGCATGTCAACACCTCTCTCAGAGCCTGTACATGGACTGATTGTGGTTGGATTCTTTATGAAAAGAAATCACAAAATCTTGTATACACCAAAGAAACAAAGCAGTGTCCCTGGGTAATACTCATTTAGAAAGAATTATGTTTTGCTGATGTAAAGTGGCTTCACTTTCCTCATATTTTTATTCACTAGGTCTCTTGGAAGCCCAGTTACTAACATTAGAAATATATAAGAATCGCATTCATAGCTGGTAAAATTTCATTTATTAGGTACATGCAGTTCTAGGAATAATTAAGTTTATTTTATCATGAACGTTTTACTGGTAATATAGCTATCCATTTCAAAGGTAGAAAAATGGAATCACTATTCTTCCAAACAGCCTCATTTTCTTCTTTACCTCTGATATGAATACCACAGAATAATTCAAATAACTACACTTATGTGAGCTGATTGACATCTGTTCATACATTAAAATAATCAGCCTAATTGATGTAATCTCATGTTCTCTATCAAGGATCTGTGTCTCTGTGGGCTTGTGACATGGTTCTAGCCAGGGAGGCTGGAGAGATTGTCACTTGGGGAATTTCTAGGCCTCTAGAAGGTCACCTCACAAGAAAGTCTCCCAAGGCTTGCAAAACCATCACTGTATCTTCATGTAGACCCTGGGGTAGTATCACCATGTCCATAAATGATGGACACCAACAGGTGGATGAAGCTGATCTACCATATGGTTCATAGTGTAAAATTATGAACAGTAAATACCCAAGTGTATGCCAGTTGGATTCACCAACATGGTGGGCATCACATCTCAGCTTCTTTTAAATTAAATCATAAATTTACTCCTTGTTTAGGCGATCTGTCATCTCTTCTTCAGTTAATGTTGGAAGAATCATAATGAATAAAAATTGTGATACAATTAAACATTTTAAAATCAGATGTCTGAATGAGCCTATTGTCAGCATAAGACAAGAAGGAGAAAAGGTTAAACCACAAGATTTTGCTGAGAATGGAAGTCCATTTCCTGTGAACATCAAGGCTGGAGTTGATTTACTTGCAGATTTTACCTGTCCTAAGAAAATTTGGATTAGAAGCAGAAAGCATATTTCTATCTGAGTAAGAGCAGGGATGGGTTGTGCATTGCTAATATGATGATAAACTGGTGAAGATGTGGTCTCATTCACTCCTGGGGAATAACAGAAATGTGATGTACACCACAATAATGTGGTTATTTTTTAAAATTTCAGAAATTGATATTAATGGAGAAGAAGGAATATGGTAGTTTTGCACTAAAGTAGGGAAACATGGGTTATACAGCAGGGCCTGAAATCCCTAGGAAAGATGGATTGTGGAAAATATATCACTAACATGGGACAAATGTGTAGGGCAGCAGAGCTAGTCATCTTTGAGAAAGTGGGATAATGGGAGGTGCACCAGAGTCAAGAGGAGAAATTCATGAGAGGGGCCAACTAGATATGCCTGGAGAACATGGGGTGTAGAAGGTACATCACCAGCCAGTGACAAGTGTTGGAGGCAGTGGGGCAAGTTGAGCAGGGCTCAAACTGGGCACTGAAGGGACCAAAGGCAATGGAACAATTTTGGGAAAATGGAGAAAATTTGGTACCAACTTATCAGTTATCACATCATCAGGGAGCACTGAGAGAGAAGTGGTAAGATAAAACTGGAGACATACAGAGATTATATCTGCATAAGACAGTCCAGAAAGTGACACTAGACTATAAGATGTTGAATAATCATATTGGTGCATTACTGAGGATCAGTGAGGGAAACAATTTTTCCACTTCCTTCTGGAACATGGGGAACAGAACCATAATTACCTTGGCACAAGCTGGACTGACAAAAATTTGTGGAGTTAGAAAGGAATCTGAGTATAGAGTTGAACACATATGAAGTTTGACAGTCTTTGGAAGAGCTTCATGAAAGTTCAAATACATTTCTGATTATGAAAGTGCCAAGGTATCAGCTTGGGGCAAACAAAAAACAGAACAGTATGATACAGAGGATGCAAGGCCAAAAAGAATTACTTGGCATGTTGTTCTGTCTCAGAAGTTTTCCAAGGGAATAGGAACTTGCCAGTGGAATCATGTGTGATCAGATTCCTCTCTACAGAAAATACCTGTTATTCCAGTTATACTTGTTCTCACTGTCCATTTAACAATGTCCTATTCTTGGAAGTTAGTGACAACTGCACGTATAAGAGATACCTTGTGTCAGGAGGTAGAAGCAATGATGTCACCCAGAATTTAAAAAAATCCTGTTCTGTCCCTGGAAACAGGAACTGTGTTGTCAGCCTGGATGTCACAGTAATGGAATCTCCATGGGGGTGCATCACCTACCTGGAGGACCAAGATGAGGCTCCCACATCAATATAAAATGAGTACATCAATTTTCCTTTTCACTCTTACAAATTTAGAAATGAGACAAGGATGGGACATGCCTTGCCATGATATCTCTGTGGCACCCTGGTGGCCCTCCATTCCAGTACCAAGTGTCAGCTCCTCAAGTGTTGTCCAGCAGGTCAGTAGCCCATTGGTCACTCATGCTGTTGAGGTCAGAGATTTCCCTGAAATCACCTGGGCTGGAGAATTATCTGAATTGAGCTTGAGGTTTTACCTCCTCATTTTTCAAGATACAAGGAAGTAGGGGGAAATTCAGAGAGTTTATCCAGTTGCAGTTTGTGAAGTTATAATATTTAACAGTACACAGTTTTCCCTTAAAAGATAATATATAGTTTATATATACCATATTTTTAATATACAATCTATTACCTTAAATTTATTACCTTAACTTGCCTGGGTGTGAGTGTATAAGGATGAGATTACCCTAACATAGATGGCTTTTTCGATTAGGTTTTCCATGACAACATCTTGAGGACAATCTCCTTGAGGAAAAAAACAATTTGTTTCAGAAGGAAAAGCAAAATACTCTTATTCTTTCAGACCAGGCCAAATAGAAGTAAATTCTAAACAAAAAGAGTTCCCAAAACAGAAAACTCAAAATGACTCATAAATTCCTGCACTGATTTCTAACCCTTTTAGTAGATTTATCCATTAATAAGGTAGAGCCTAGATCAAATTCTGTATGGGGTTTGCTGTTTTAGATGTATTATGTCCCCCAAAACTCCATTTACTACAATGAAATCTTGTGGGTACAAATATATTAATGTTGATTAAGTTGGAATATTGGATTGAGTTGTTTCCGTGGAGATGTGACCCTTCCAACTGTAGTTGATAACTCTGTTTAAATAATATCCATGGAAGTGTGGCCCTGCTTACTGAGCATGGGTCTTGATTATTCAATTGGAGACCTATAAAATCTCAGACAGAAGGAGCTCATTGCTGCAGCTGAGACAGACATTTTGAAGACAGCCTTTGGGAACTGACATGGACATTTAGGAGAATGCCAGTTTGAATATGCTGCAATGGATGGGACATGGTTATTACAGTGGGTAATCATGTAACAAAAACTGTGTCCTAATATCCAGGGCCACATATCCATCACTGTGCCATATCCAAGAAAAATGTCTCTGAAACCATGCTCCATGACAACCCAGAACATGGCTGAGTATTACTGTGTGTGGGAGAGAACCAGTAAGACAAATGCAGTGTGAGCCAGACACAATCTTCCCTTGTAGGTTGTGCTCAGTGGGTCCTGAGTGTCCCCTGTAGACCAGCCACCTCCCAAACCCTGAGGGGAGGCTTTGAGTCTGATTTCCCAATGATCATTGTTCACTGTGTATTTCATACAATGATTCATTACTATTACTACAGTTATATATTTGCCTATTTACAAGTTCAACCTGTCTTGTCTGGTCTCCAGAAATGGTGAACAGGTACTTCATAGAGTCTGTGTGCCTCTTAGTACCTCATCTCTTTTGAAACCTGCAGTTCTTTTCCTGGAGCATGAAACACCTAGTCCATTCAATAGTTACTGAAGTTGGATCCAGGGACTGCTCATGAGAGTTTGAAAGACCCTCCAAAGTTGTCCTAAATCTTCCTCAGCTCCCACCAACTGTAACTCCCTCTGGATGCTGGCAAGCACAAAAATATACTGGTCAGGAAAATTATTGCACTTATCCAATTTCTCTCTCACTCTTATCCAATTGAAGCAACATATTTAATATCAGGTGTTCTCCAGAAAATGATCTTTTCAAACAGTCATCAGGAAATCCCATCTCAGTAAAAACTCCTTACTGTGTTCATATTAAGTAACAAAAGGAACAACTGGAAATTCCTGGGCTGGAGGTCCTCTCTCATAGGTGCAGGGAAAGTGCTGAGATGGTTTCCACTGAGTTTTATTTCAATTCATACAGCAAGTTTTATGGTTCATGATCTTCAGAAATAAAAATGTCCAGAGCAGATATGAGTGACCAGAAGTACAAATATTTTAATGGTAGCACAACCTTGTGCCCCATTAAAATAACAGTGCCTGGGGCCCTTTAGGCAGGATCTTGAGGGGCATCTGGCAATGAGGGTGGCTCCAAGCAGTTGGAATCACACTGGGGAATCACAGAGCCAGGGCAAGCTGTGGGGAACTTGTGGCTCTCAGGTAAGAGGGGACTTCTTATGCACCAGGGATACAGCACAAGGGGCATACATGCCTGTGCTCCAGTGAGGAAGGACCTGGGCAGGCAAAGCTGCTGGACATATGGTGGTGAGTTGAAGAAAGTGGAGGGAGGTAAGGAGAGCAGTAAAATGATGGAATGGGCCTGGGACAGACCACCACAGAGCCTTGTGACTTGGACCACCAGCTGATAGGGTCTGGGTCAAACTTGTGCTGGCTGGACACAGATACCCTGGCCAGGAGTTGCTGTTTGGTCTTTTGGATGTGGTAGGCAGACACTGAGGACACCTGTCCACCTAGATTGAGGCCAGAAAAAGATACTCCTCCTGGGGGATCCTGCTTCAGGAAGTGTGTACCAGAAGGGGTATGAGTAGTGTCCCCTGGTAGGAGGAGAGGAAGGCTGGCATTCAGCAAAGCAGGGGTGCCAGGAGGGAAAACTGTCCCTGCAAAGGGCCCTGATCATGGCTATACCACAGCAAAGTTGGAGGGGGGAGGGATGGAGAAGGGATTATTGGAGGTGCCAGAAAATTATGGGGGAAGGACCTTCCCCAATATCACTGTGCATTCCTTCTGTCACTGGTTGGTGACTGGGCTTTTGAGGGCCAGCATTGTGACTTGACTCAGAGAGACCAGAACAGGGTCTTTGGTGGGCAGGTTAAGCTTGGGCTCTGCCAGTATATCTATAAGTGAGGAAGGCAAAGCCCCTGCTGGCCCCCCAGCTCTCTGCTTCTGTAGATGGGGTGAGATTCTTGCCATCCCTATGGGGACAGCATAGACAAGAGAGCTCTGGGCTGGGGATGCAGCACCTGGGAACTGTGGGCAGGAGTACCAATCAGGGCTAGTGTCTATATCCACTGTGGAATCCAGATCCAAGCAGCAGAAAGGCCATAGCCTAAAGGCAGGTAAAGTTCTGGGGCAGAGGGCTCCACTAGGACCAGGCTGGGCAGCAGGCTTTGGAAATTGAGGGCCAGCCATGGCAGGTATGGCATAACTCATGTCAGAGAGGCTCTGAGCAGGAGCTCCCTTAGGAAAGGCCACCCTCTACAGGGTCCACCTTGTGCTGACCATACTGGATGTATGTAAGCTGGCTCCTTGGGGGAATTTCTTTTCAGACCACTCACCACAGGCTTCACACACAGAGCTCCTCATGACAATGGTCCTGTGGGGATGCAGTTCCCAAGTATTCTGCACAACCCCTGTCTCCAGGAAAGAAGTCCATGAAGCCCCCAGGATCTGTGACAGCCCACGAATGGGGTCCCATCTCTTTTCATGGGCTACTACCCCACATGGGCCCTGCTCCACTGTGTGCATCTCAAAATCCTGCACAGCCACAAACAGCCTAAGCTCTAGGAACCACTCATCTCTGCACCTCCTGGAGGCCCAGGGCAGAATGTCTTAGGCTCCCTATTCTGCCTGAGTGGTTGAGTAGCCAGGCTCTGGGGACTATGGGAGTATATTGGAAGGGTTTCTGACCATTTTAGCTTACCCACCAAGGATAGTTTCCCCCATAGTCCAGCACAGGGGCTCTTGGTGTGGGAAGCAAGGCAGTCTCAGCCAGTCTTGCACAGTGTGGATGTTGGAGGGAGTGAAAGAGGTGGTCAAGCAAGTCAGTGTGCCATCTCAGCACCTGGCTCTTTGAAGCAGCAGGTTGTCAGGGGGATATTACATCTGGACACAAGCTTTTTGGCTGACCTGATCCAGAATGGCCCTGAAGAGACAGAGGGACCAGCCCTTCCAGCCCCACAGGGGAGCTCATAGCCAAGGGCTGGATATCTTGGAGAGTCAGCCTTTGAATTCTCCCAGGGTATCAATTATAGGATCCATAGTCTTTAAAATTATCCCCAAGGGCAAAACAAAAGCAAAATAAACAAAAATCCTCTAAGAATACAGTTGAGATACCTTTATTTTTTAGGAGAATCTTGTAGACTCCCAAATCCTGACATCTGAAATGGACACAAAAACAGTATTTTAAGGGGACAATACTTCATAACAACTTAAATTCTTCCAACATTAGCATTGTGGGTACTTTTTTTTTAGCATTACAATGGTTAAATATTAGAGACACATGCAAATTTTTCAGAAAAATATACCATGATGATGGATAAGACCACTTATGAGAAGCCTGGCAATGAACAAGTCGAAACAAAGAGATTGGCTCTTTAAACTTTGAGGATGAACATGTCCATATTCAATAGGGCAGGCCACAACCTGGGAATTCCAATGAAGATTTTCAATGAATTCACCAGGAGAGGCTGGCTGGCTGAAGTACAGATGGAAATTCTCCCTTCTGACTGCACAAATATCACTTCTTTTAAGGTCTTTAGTTAAAGCAAACTGACTGGATGAGATTTCTCTCATTGCAGAAGGCAGTTGCAGAAGGAAGTTTCTTTAGTTATTGTACATGTAATCAGAGATAGATGCAGTCAACATAGTGGTGACTTAGATCCACAAAGTATCCTCACATCAACAATCAGGCCTCTGTCTTCCTTGATGAAACAACTGGGCACCGTAACTAGCAGAGCTGACACATGACTAAACCATCACAGAAAGTGAGACAAGGACACTGAGGGCTGAGACAAACCTGGGGTGCACTTTGGACAATCTGAGGATTTTAATTTCTGAATATTATTCATTTGCATTTCTGCCCGGAAGGAAAAGAAAATGAATGAACTACTCAAGTAAGATTTACCAGCATAACAGAAGTGAACATAGAAAGAGAAGAGAAACTTTACTCAATGTTCCAGTAAACATGAATTAAACACCAAAATAATATACTTCCCCACACATCAGGACTTTGTGAATGCACAACCACTGTTAGCATACCTTGGGTCCCAGGCACTCAGTACCACAGTTTCTCCAGATGGGGCATCAATGTAGGACAGCAGTTGTGGTTGGGACTTGGGACAAGGCTGCAGTGGAGGGTCACTTGGGCTTAGGAGAGAGGAGTCTGACAAGGTGACATGCCCCAGCATGAAAACTCCAGCCACTATTTGTGGCAGAGTCATGAGGTTTGATGATTGTTAATGTGTGGGTTTGTAGTTGGTTGGTTGGTCTTACATGTCCCCTAACAGTGAAGGGGTCTCCATCGGTTATGAATACCATCACTTTCTGTATCCTGATGAACACCCAGCTGCCCTGAAGAAAATTCTGTGGCCTTGGGGGACTTGGTGCCTGTGCTAGGGCTCTAACTAAGGCAAGCTGGTTATATGTTAGGTGAGCTAGGCACTCAGTGAGGTGATCCAGGGTCTCGTGAGGTGATCAGCCCCCTAGGTGATGTGAGCTGAGTTCTGAGTGAGGCAAGCTGGCTCTGAGTAATCTATTCTTGCAAGGTTTTGTGAGGTGAGTGGGGTTCTGGTGGGTTGAATCAGGGCCTGGCTGAAGTCAATCAGGTTCTTGTTGAGGTTTGTATGGTTCTAAGTGAGATGAGCCAGATTCTGGGTGAGTTGAGTTATGCTCTCTGGGAGGTGAGTCAGACTGTGAGTGAGGTGAGTTGGGCTCTGGTTGCATTGGGGTCTGAGTGAGTATTCTTGGTTTCTGAGTGAGGGGATTCAAGCACATTATAGAGTAAGTCTGTTTCTGAGTGAGGAGAGTCTTGCTTTGTGTAAAGGAGATCTGACTTTCTGGTAAGCTAAGCAGGACCCTGAGTGCCTGCTGCTAATAATCTTCTTTTGGAAATTACCAACCAGAGGCTTGAAAGTATCATTCATATGATACTGTGCATATGGGCAAGGTGGTTAGTAAATAGTGGATCCAGTCATCAGTACAGAGGTTGGCACTTTCTTTTACCGTCAATTTATGGGAGGTTGGAGAAATTTGGGGTATGCTTAGCTTCCCAGGTTGTGATGGAACATGAGATCCAAGTACACATCTGAGTATATCTGGATTCCTTGGAGGACCCTCAGGTAAGCTCTGCCTCAGAAGCCTGTGGCTATGCAGGGAATATTATGAATACAACAAAGTATTTCTGCTGACCTGGCCTCTTCAAATAAAATTATAATGGTGCCCCTGAAATCATATTTATAGAAAAATGATGATTTTAGGGAGAAATAATGTGTGACAAAAAACAGGTACATGCATGAAAAATATAAAGAAATGGATTTATTAAATATTAATTGTAACAGGAATGTTAATTAGATTTAAAAATGATACAATCTGGACTTGTTTTTAACATATATAGCTATATCTATATATGCATCTATCTACCTATCTATCTATATATAATATACCTTTTAGTGTACATGTAAAACCTGTGTGTCAGACACAGTGTTGACATTTTGTGTAATAGGGTCATAATAGATAAGGACATTAGTGTAGTGGAAGAAACCTTGTCTTTGGTGCAACATGAGGAGGAGGGAACAAAGTGAGGCCCTTGGAAGCTGCTCCTAGGGAGGGTCAGGCTTTCCCACCTCCTCATTCTTCACATGAGGACATGGGGCTCCAAAAGAGGATGGGTGGGGGATTATTTCTCTGAACATTCTCAAAATATGTGAGTTATATTGAGGGGAATACCTTCACAGAGATGATAAATACACATTTTTTTTTCACATTTTCTTTCATATAAAAAAGAGTAGAAAAAATTACATTTCACATAAAATTTTATATAATATGTATGCATGTTTGTATTATAATATTCATTTAGCAACAATGAAAACAGAAACCTGTTCTGAGTTTGACTCTTGGATACATCACAGCACTTCTTAGAAAAGGTACAAAGGCAGTTCTCTGGGAGTTACATGTACTGAAGCAAGAAGAGGGAACCACAGGCAAGGCCAGGAAACTCCTCCCAGCCCCTCTCTGCACCTGCCCCTATGGATGGCCACTGGGCACCCCCTGGTGGCTGCAAGCACCCACTGCAGCCCAGCCACTTCTGTGCCCTTAAGGGAGGTTTGTGTCTGGGCTCACCCTGGCTTCCCCTCACCGTGTCTGCTGCACAGTACTACGTGCCTGTGTCCTCGGGTCTCGTGCTTCTCAACTTTAAATAAACTTCATTCTTGGAGGTGTCCCTGATGATGTTGAATCAGGACTGAAGGTTTGGGTTATAGTTTGTGCTCCCTGCTGCACATATTACACTGATGCACTCCAACCCCTTTCCTGGAACCTGGTGGATCCAGAGCATATCATAGCTGGTTAAAGAGAATCAGAGACAGCAAAAGTGAGGGACAGTCTGTGAGGGCTTCATCATGCCAGATTCTGACTCATGTGGCTGCACCTGGGACAGGACATCTAAGGACAAGGAGAACCACCATGAGTCAAGTGCTCAGATGCAACATTCCGAGGATATATATATACATGAAAAATACTGATCAAGTCTGTTCTGATGTGTCTACTTGTTTTTAAATGTCTGTGGAGGGATGGGTTTTTAGGGTTCTCTTTTCAGAATTTTATTTTTGTCACTACACAGTAGTCATGTTAAGGACAAATACATACTAGGATGTCAGAGCTGTTAGGACCACCACAGTTATTTTCATTTTCCATCTTTCTTAGATGCCAGAATGAATGTGTCTGCCATCATCTCTGACCACCAGGAATGCACAAACAGCATGTAAACAACTGCCCCTGCCCCTGGTATATCACACTTGTGTGAATCAGGCAGGTCAAGTATCTCAGTTGCAGTGTCATCACCTGTAAATTGATGGATTCAGGACAACTTACCTATAAACATTCCTTCCATCTTACAATAATATGATCTAATTTTGAATGCAGCATAGTGTAAGGCATTCAATAATAACAATAAATGGAATTAATTTTTTTTTAAAAAAGCAACACGGCAGATATCATCAGCACTGCAAACACTTCTGGAGGCAGTGATTAGAGGTAAACAGTACTAAATCTAGACTCTAAAGCCTACAATTTTGATAGCAGGATTTGGGCATTAATTGATTAATTATTTCAAATGAGATGTGGGTCTTATTCTCCTTAATGCAGTTGTTTATAAGAGGATAAAAGACACACAGTAAAAGCCTAGACAGTGCAGAGAAGCCTCAGAGAATTTGAGAGACATGAATACATCCACTGTGGCATAAAAATACAGGACATGGAAAAAAAAAAGACTTGGTGAATAGGGCACCATATTATAGTAAGTAACTGAACAGTAAATCTGGTAGCAAGAATTTGCATACAGTGTGGGAAGAAAACTTTACACACCTCAACCTGTGTCACTATTCCACAGAAACTTCAGTAAAATGGCTTAAGCTAATGCCAGGCTGCTGGAATTAACCTTGGGAACACCAAAATGCAGAAATTGCATGTTGCTGCACAAGGCCTCCTTTCTCCAAAACGAAATTAGTTTGGAAAATCTATTTGAAGATTATGCCTCAATACTGAATATTTTATTTTAAAAAACAGGGATAAATAGTTATTTCTTGAATCAGAATTAACATTTGATAATTTCATATATTGAAGTGTACAAATTGAAAAGCATTTACCTATGTGAGCATGTATTTTACCACAACTACAAACCAGATATTGGTCTCCCCCAATATTTCTTTTGTCCATCTTCAGTTCCTGCCCCTGCCCCTTCCCTTTTTTCCAGACAACATTTGATCACTTTGTATAACAGGTTTGCTGACATATAAATCTTATATCATTAAGATCAAATATGCTACATCTAAAATTCAATGGTTTTTATTTTATTCTCAGAAATGTGCCACCTTCACCAGAGTCAGTATCAGAATGTTCTCATGATGTCAGTATATTAACTTATTTAGCTCCTTTACATTCAATCCTGAATCCCCTTAAGTACTGTGTTAAGTAATCTCCTCAGGAAAATGGGAAATTAAAATGGTAAATGAAAGTCAATAGGAATTCCCACAAAAACAACTGAACTCATTTGATTATTGATTCTAGTGCTGATTCTAGTTTGTTTCTTTTCAATAATGTGATAGATCCTGTCTTTTCTTTGAAAAAAGCTACATGTAAACATGCAAAGAAGTAACTTAGAAATACTTAGCAACTTAATTTCTAAAGAATTTTCAAACTTGAAATATGGATTTAAAATATTGTGACTTGTAATGATGTAAACCTAATTTTTATATTTTAAATTCTTGGGGATGAATTTGTGGGTCAGTCCTGGCCAGGTTTCATTCCATCAAAAGAAGACAGTTGTCCTTGTTTCACTGTCCTCTTCTACACAAGAACAATGAGAGTTCATGAAAAAGATGCTCCTGTGACAGACTCAGGGGTGTGCAGTCAGGTAGATCCCTGGGGAGGGTGAAGGATAGTGTGGTGAAAACAATAAACTCACTCTATTAAGATATCTCTCTATGTGGAAATGAATGAAACTCCACAAACCTACTAACTCTACATTTAAAATTTCCTAAAGAGAAAGGCAAGATTGGGCAATAGAACCCACTAAATAATTAAGGAATAATGTTTTGGGAGTAAATATGACTACTTACAATTGTGTGGAAGCCAATATATTACTTTCAAATATCAGCCCAAAGAAACAAATAGAAATATCTTTTGTATTACAGTGGACAATAAAGATTGTGTTGTTTTTATTAGTGATAAAGAGGAACATAGAAAAGTGATAAAGGATTCAATTTCCAAAAGACATAAACAAGCCTAATTGATGAATATGTGATTTTTACTTCCTTCTTTTAATGTGGTGTATTACATGGATTGATTTTCTTATGGCAAACCACCCATACATTCCTGGGATAAATCTCTCCTGGTCACATTGTATAATTTTCTTAACATGTTCTTGGATTTTATTTCCTAAAATTATATTGAGGAATTTTGCATCTACATTCATAAGGATAATTGTTCTAGTTTTTTTTTTCCTGTTATGTCTTCATCTGGTGTTGGTATTAGGGTAGTGTTGGCCTCTTAGTATAAGTTAAGAAAAATTATCTTCTCTTAAGATTTGTTTTTTAAGTTTATGAATGTTTGGTGTTAATTCATATTTAAATGTTAAGTATGATCCCCAGTGAAGTTATCATATCCTGAAAATTTTTCTTTCAAGGTTTTATTAATGTTTCAACGTATTTACATGTGATAGGTCTGATGAGAACTTCTTTTTATTCATCACTCATTTTGGGAAATTATCCATCTCCTCCTGATAATGTAATATAGTGGCATAGAATTTCATATAGTATTTTCATTCAGTCCTTTTAATTTTTGCAAGATCACTCATTTTGCCCCTCCACTCATTTTAATTTTTATTTATTTTCCTATTCTGTCTTAATTTCCCTCACAGCTTTTTCTTTGACCCCTTTATTATTTAGGAGTGTGTCATTTAATTTTCACTTAATTGCAAATTTTTCTGCTTTCTTTATTTATTTTTGGCTTCATTCCATTGTGGTAAAAGAAGATGATTTGTATAATTTAATTTATGTAAAATTGATCACGACTTGTTTTGTTACCTAAAAGTCTACACTGGAGAATGATCCATTTCCACTTAAGAGGAATGCATATTCTGCTGTTGTTTGTTGGAAAATTCTTCATATGTCTCTTATTTCTAGTTCTTTATAGGACTGTTAGAACCTTCCATTCCTTCACTGATCTTCTATCTTACTGCTATATTGATTGTTAAAAGATGTGTATTGATGTCCCCAACTATTATTGTAAAACCATAGATTATCTCCATTCCAATTGTCCTTTTGGATTATATTTGGGGCTCTGCTGTTACTTGCATATATATTTATAATTCCTATGTGTTATCAATGAATTCACACACTCTTCTACATATAGGTTCCTTCTTTGAAAGTTCTTCCAGCTTTTTTAATTTTTAATGAAATGTTACTGAGAAATATTCATAAAAAACATTAAAACCATCCAAGTAAACAAACACTGGTTCCCTGAATCATCACATAGTTGTGCACACATCCCCATGAATAATTTTGTTATGTTTTCATTACTGTCAATGAAATAAAAATATAAAAGAAAGCAAAATATTCCCATACCCTTTTCCTCTATTGTTGAAGTAAAACATTAAATTTTATTAACTCAAATAATATATTTGTCTATTTACATGTACTTTTTCAAATTCAGCTAACCTCATGAAAAATGATTTCCTGAGAGAGACAATAAGATAATTTATGGAATTATTGAAGAAAATGGGTGGAAATGACTCATAGGAGGAAGCACAGCAAGGAGAACTCATACTTTGACAGTCAAGAGTCACCAGATTTCCTCTGCACCTGTTCCTGGGGTTCCCTGTACATGTTGGCTACAGCACTAAAAGGTGAGGTTTTTGTCAAGGATCTATCTTTTCAACACTGTGTTTCTGTCACAAAGTGATACATGGCCAGATCTTTAACAGTCACATAGCTCAGCTGTAGGAAGAACTGGTTCTTGGCTATGTCTCTGGAGATGGAGAGTTGGCTCTTGAGGGATGGATCATGGTATATATTTCCATTTTAACATATTTCTGGCAACTATTGAAGGTCCATGTCTTGACACTTATGGATCCAGTGCCTATAGGAAACACTGTTGATGGAGTAACCAGAGACTGTGCAGGAGAGAGACAAGGCCTGGGAAGGCTTCACCACTCTTGGGCCAGACACCACAAGTTGAACTAGGGACAATGCACAGAGAGAGAAAATGTTGTAAAAAATCATGGCAAAATTCATATACCTCACCCATTTATGCCAAAGGGAAAACTTTGAGTCAATGACAAGGGGATGTGACCATGAGGCAGAAGAATATCTTCAGGTTACTCATGGTTTTCTGAACAAGGTACATGAATCTTGGACAATCCAGCTCACTGTGTGGAGGAGCTGCCCTAGATTTTGGTTTTAATCTTAAAAATTTATTTGTGATTTGCATGTGGGAGTCATGTTTGAAGCAAGGACATGCCATTGAGTCATCAGACTGTATTTCAAAAGCTGTGAGGAGAAGAGCTTACCCTCCCCAGGAAGGGACCACTCATTACTGAGAGCCCAGGGGACTTCATCTCTAGGTCAGAGAAGCTTTGATTTTTCAAAACTAATTCTGATATCATGGGAATAACCTCTCACCCACATTGATAAGGAATGTCCTGGTTTGGACTTCTCAGTCCTCTCTTGGGAGAACATTAAATAGTGAATTCACTCCTTACTTCATCCTACATCCCAACACTACCAGGGAAAATGTGTTGGCAGCTTATATTGGACAGAGCTTGCTGTCCAGAGGCATCAGATCTGTTTCACATCCATGCTCAGGCCTGGAGAGCTGCATGACCTGAAAAAGGTCATTGGAACTTTTGCAGGTGGTCCTTCCCCACTAGAAGAGGTGTGCTCTACTATTTCCCTTGGCATTGGGTTGGGTTTGTTTCTTTTCTTAGTTTTACTGAGGCATGATTCACATACAGCAAAAAATGAACTTCTCTGGTTGTTCATTTTCATGAATGTTGACAGAATCGAGGCATTATACCAGAACTTCTCAAGTGCTGCACTATTGATATTGCACACAAAAGTAAATTGTTTGGCCATTGAAGGAAGTGCAGCAGCCTCCCAATTCTCTGGCTAGTAGATAGTGTCAGTTCCTATATTCAGTTCTGACAAACAATAATGTCTCTAGGCTTTGAAAAATGTCCCAGGGGCAGAAACCCCCTGGTAAAATATGGGCTCCTTTATTGCCATATACAATACTATTCAGGTTGTTCAAATGGAAGAAACCTGAATTAGCCAGGATTGGGGGCACTTATCAGATAACACTTGGAGGCCTATGTGAGTTTGGGACAAAATTGAGGATCTATAAAAATATGACTTACTCCATTAAATAATTCTAATTTCAAAATTAATGACACTATTCAGTAATCTGAATTACAAAAGACTCACCAAGAAAGGTTACTATACATCCTTTCCTAGTACAGATAGTTAAGACAGGAACTATTGACTCCAATGAAAAAAATAATGTTTCATGTACAGAATGAGGAAAAATCCCTATATTTGTTATAGATGTGGATTCTAGGTTGGGGCCCTGAGTGATGAAATAACAGCTTGTTTTAATTAATATTGTAAAGTGATGCACTTTTTTTCAAATATATGTTCCTGTCATTTGTTCATTTCATTCCTATATAAATTTTATTATTTTAAATTCAATTTTGAGGATTTTAATTGAAAGGTTGTAAAAAATACAATGGATTTTACATTTTGATATTGTTTCCTGCCATTTTGCTTTGTTTTGAAACTTTGTGTGTGAATGTGTACTTTTCTAAAGATATTCATTTACAAATTTATGTCATCTGTGAAAGAGTATTTTACTTCTTCCTTTCCATGACCTATGAATTTTTTTCTTCTGTTTTTTTTTGTTTGCTTTTTCTCTTAATGTTAAAAGTTCCCATAAACTGCATAGTGATATGGCAGCTAAAAGCAAATCTAGACTAATAGCTACTTTATGAGAAATATTCCTAGATTACTGTTGAGTCTCTTGTTAACAAAAGTAGCCAATTATTATATTTCATTTGGATTATTTTTTTATCCTAATTAAATGACTAGGATGTATTTATTGCAAAAAAAGTAAAATAAAAATTCAGGGAAGAAATTCAAAAGAGGAAACCTAATATCACCTCTAAGTTTGCTGTTCCTCAACATTTGATATACAGGTCAATTGTTTTTAATACTTTTTATTATGGAATATAACACATATACATAGATGTGTAATTTAATAGTAAGAGAGCAAATTTCAGAGAAAGTTATGAGTTACAGTTCCACAGTTTCAGTTATTTCCTTCTAGCTATTCTAATACCCTAGCAACTAAGAAAATGAAAATTATATAAAGACCAAGTATTCAAAATCTTTTGTTAAATTCTATCTGTTGCTACCCCTTCCTCTAGCTTAATCAGTTTCCTGGTCTTCTGTGATGTCTATGTAGTGACCAAGGTAACTTGTTCATGTGGAAAAGAAGTGTCTACATTCTGAGAAAAGGGGACATATCTGGTTGATGATGTTGAAGGAGCTTATGATTATGGGTTTTTCAACTTACCTGGTGTAGGAGCTCTCTGCTGGATTTAATTTTATGAAGAATACATTTAGCGAATGAAATTCTTATAGAATCACAGATAGGGACCAGGGTATTCTTTAGGGTTTTGGGACTATGGTTGACTTGGGCTTCTCATATTGGGGCTATTTGAAATATCTCACTGAAGATTGCATTGGAGGGAACTCCAGGACATCTTCTTGACTGTACATGAAATCTCTTAGCCACAGAAACTTTTTCCCCTTTTGATGATTTGTCTTTTTCCTTTATTTACTAAATGGTTTAGCTAGAATATCCATTTCTAGATTCTAGAAATTTAATGAGCAGATGAGTACACAGCTTTTCTCATACCTGATGTACTTGTTTTTTTTTGTTTGTTTGTTTGTTTGCTTTTTATTACTGATGTTTTGCCATTATGTATCATGTCATCTCTGGGTTTTTCATAGATGATTTACAGCAGGTTGAGTAAGTTATTTTCTATTCTTGTTTTTTGGGTGGTTTTCCCATGGAAGATTGTTTGATTTTTTCAAATGATTTTTTATTTGCTTGTTGAGATGACCATGCATTTTATTTTCCTTCATTAGTTAATATGATGTAGAATCTTGATTGATTTCAATAGGTTGAGCCAATGCTATATTACTGGGAACAATTCACTTAGTCATGCTGTACATTTTATGCATGTTGCTTCTAATGGTTAGTTTATATTGTCTTGGGGATATGAAAATTTTTACAACACTGTGTTCCTGCATGCTAGAGAAGATTATTCTGTCTTTTTAACATTTACTTGATTCTTATATCATTTTAAAAATATTTGAATATATTACAAATTATCTATTTATAGATAAATTTTGGTTGCTATTAGACTTATTGGATTCCATTATTCCTTGGTTGAAGATGTGAATTTTTCAACTTTGAATATTATAATATTGTTTCTTTGATTATTGTTTCTCCTCTCACTCCTTTTATTGCTTTTACACTGAAATCCCCAAGAATCCTTGATTATTCTTGTGGTCTCAGATTATTTACTTCATATTTTGCTACATGATGGGAGAAGACCCTTTTGTAACTTTTTACTTAATATTTCCAGCTCCAGATTTATCCATTCAAATTTGTTAAAGTTATTTATCAAACAAATTTTAAAAATACAAATAATAAAATAACTTTTTGAAAAAAACAAAGGAATAATAAAAAGAAATAACCTAAAATAACTACAATGCTTCCAACATGTTCATACCATATCTCCCAAAATTAACAAACCATAGTCTTTCCTGAGCATTCCCATAACATTAAGATTGGCCTCTATAACTTATATGTTCTTATAAGATTATTGCTATCCTTTCACTATTTGCTGTCTATCACTAGGTCCCCTACATTTTACAATATAAAACATTTATTTTTTATTTTTCACAGAGTTCACATTAGTGGTAACATACAGTATAAACAAAGAAGATATGAAAACAGTGACATGAACAGATATTTGCACACTGATGTTCACAGCAGCATCATTCACAATTGCCAAGAGATGGAAAGAATCCAAATGTCCTTCAACAGATGAGTGGATAAACAAAATGTGGTATATACACATGATGGAATACTACATGGCAGTAAGAAGGTAAGAGGTCATGAAACATATGACAATGTGGATGAACCTTGAATCCATTCAAATTTAATGGAATAAATTTGGACTTATTTCAAGCCTA
Source organism: Choloepus didactylus (assembly GCF_015220235.1). NCBI lineage: Eukaryota > Metazoa > Chordata > Mammalia > Pilosa > Megalonychidae > Choloepus > Choloepus didactylus. The sequence goes on along the minus strand of NC_051325.1, from coordinate 2,440,875 downwards.
GCTTCATTTTACTTCCTTCATTTTTAAGCTTCTTGATTGTTACAGTTATAATTTTAATCTGATTTAAGTTCAAGTCAGCATATGTAAAACCAATGTGTTTTAATTTTTACGTACAAATCATTATATCTAACTCATGTATGTATTCATGTATCTCTTTTTACTATCATGAAATTTACAGTACCTCCAGAAGAACAACCACCTGCTTCTATGAAAATATCAAAACATCCACCTCACCCTCTCAACCAGGGATTTATTGTTTAACTATATTCACTAACCTTTAGAAAATACCAGTTAATTGGAACCATACAATGTGTAATCATTATGAATAGCTCCTTAAAAGTTCATGATGCCAGAGTCTTCCAGAAAGATGGTGGAATAGGAGATGCAGAACAAATTTCCCCTCTCTGAAAAGGACTAGAGGAAGGGGAGATGACACCCAGAACAGTGGTGGCAGGGTGTGACTGGCTGGAGAGGGTTCTCTACAACACATAGTGGGGACTAGGATCTAGAGGCAGAGAGATTGCTCGTGAAAGAACAGACTGAGTGTACTATAATGGGACCACCATGGGAGACTGGTGGCTGCAGCTGGACACCAAGTGTGACAGGGAGCATGTTTCCATGCCCTATTCACCCATTTCAGCAGTTGGCTGGGGAGGTAAACCTTCAGAGAGCCATGGCTGGGGGCTCCCATGAGGGAACTCAGGATTCCAGGGATTTGTGGTGACTGCATTTACTCTTCCTCCTTGGAACCCTGTAGATTGTTCCATTCCAAATTACCATGATATACATACTTTTCTAGCACTCATGCAAACTTCTCTGAGATTGGTCATGTGCTGCCATAGACAACAGGTCTTAATAAATTTAAAAAGATTGAAATTATACAAAGCATACTTCTGACCATAAGGGAATTCAATTAGAAATCAATAACAACCAAAGAATGAAGCCTTTCACAAATATATGGAGGTCAGATACCTCACAGGTAAACAATAAGTGGGTCAAAGAAGAGATTGTAAGAGAAATAAGTAAATGCCTGGGGCAAATAAAAACGAGAATACAACATATCAAAACCTATGGTTGAATAATATGGAGGATGTGTGTGACAGAAGGTTCTGAGTGTTTTTTTTTTACTTGTATTTTTATAATTATTTTTTATTTTTTTGAGTATGAAAATGTGCAAAAACTTAACTTTGTGATGTTAGCACAACTGTATGATGGTACTTTGAACAACTGATTGCACACTGTGATGATGCTAGGGTATGTGAATACTCAATAAAAATGAATCAAAAACACTATGGGATGCAGGGAAGGCAGGGCTGAGGGAAGTATGCAGCTCTAAATGCATACATCAAAATGGAAGAAAGAGGTAAAACCAAATACCTAATTGAACAACTGAAGAAACCACATAATAACAGGAAGTGAATACTAAAAAAGTAGAAGAAAAGAAGCAACAAAGAGAAAGCAGAAATAAATTGTCAGACCCCATAAAAAAGAGTCTAACATATAGAAGGAAAGTCTGATCCAGGGGCACTGCTGCTTATCTCACAGAAAATAGGTGCCCCATAAACTAAAGAATGAGGCTGTTCAAGGCTGTTCCAGCTCCAGCCACAGTGGTCCCTCAAAGGCGGGTAAGGCAAGGTCAGATATGTCCATGAGATGAACAACCAGAAAGGCCTGCGCTCCCTAGATAACACAGCTAGATTTCAAAGAAGAGTAATGCTCAGAACCCTAGCAACCAATCAGCCCAGAAATTAATAGGAACTCACCCAGTCAAGGCACAGAACACACTCAGCAGGCACCCTAACCCCCCAAATCCTCCCATCCCAATGTGGGTTTTTCCTTTAAAAATGCTGGTCTCAGATAGACAGCTGGAGTCATTTTCTTTCTTTTTTCTTTCTGCTGGCTCCCACCTGCTTTCTTCCTCTAATAAACCTTAAACTCTCTACTTGAACCATGATTTGCTGCATTGTGTGGATTCCTGAATGATTCTGACCTAACATAAATGAGGTAGAGAATTAAAAAAACACCATAGAAAGAACAAATGAAATCAAAATTTGTTCTTTGTGAAGATCAAAAGAATTGACAAACCCTTAGCTAGAGTGACACAGTCAAAAAGAAAGAAGAAACAAATTGAGAAATGAGAATGGGGTCTTTACTATGGATCGCAAACAATTTTTAAAAATTAAAAGGGAAAACTATGGAAAACAGTACTCAACAAATGAGGCAACTTATAGGAAATGGACAATTTCCTGGGAAAACATGGACAACTTACTCTGACACCAGAAGAAATGGAAGACATCAACTACAAATCAGAAGTAAAGAGGTCAAAGCAGTAATCAACATGTTCCTACAAATAATAGCTTGGGGCCAGGTATCTTCACAGGGGAATTTCACCAAACTTTCAAAAATGAACTGTTACCATTCCTGTTCAAATTCTATCCAAAATTGAAGAAAACAGAGCATTATATAACTAATTTTATGAAGCTAACATCACTCTAAAACCAAAACCAGAAACTACAAGAAAGAAGAACTAGAGGCCAATATCCTTAATGACTATAGTTGAAAAAATTGCTCAACCAGATACTTGAGAAATGATTTCCACACCACATTAAAAGAATTATACACCACAACCAAGTTGGGTTCATTTCTAGCATTCAAGTTTGGTTCAACATAAGAAAATCAATCAATGTAATTCAACACATTAACAAATCCAAAGGGAAAAATAAAATGATCATCTCAAAATAAGCTAAAAAGGATTTGACAAAATTCAGCTTACATTTTTGAAAAAAGAACACTAAAAAAGGTGAGAGTTGAAGGAGATTTCCTCAGTATGATAAAAGCTATATATGAAAAGCCCATAGTCAATATAGTACTAAACAGTGAGAAAATGAAAGACCCCCACAAAGATTGGGAATGAGAAAAGAATGCCCATTGTAAGCACTATTATGCAACATTGTGATAGAAGTTCTAGCCAGAGGAATTCACACAATGAAAAAAAGGTATCCAAATTGGAGAGGAAGAAAAAACTTTCATTATTTACAGATATGATCTTATATTTGGAAAATCCTGAGAAATTGATGACAAAGCTACTTGAGCTTGCAGACTAATTCAGCAGAGTGGCAGTATACAAAATTAATGCACATAACTCAATAATGTTACTATACAATGGAAATGACTTAATTGAATTGGCAATCAAGAAAAAAATCCAGTCACAGTAGCAACTTAAAAAAATCAAGTACCCAGGAAAAAACTTAGCCAAGGATGTAAAAGACCTCAACACAGAAAATCACAAATCTTTACTAAAATAAATCAGAGGGGAAAAGATTTTCCATGATCATCGATAGGAAGGCTAAACCTTTTAAAGATATCAGTTCAACCCAAAATGATCTACAGATTCAATGTGATTGCAATAAAAATTCCAACAACATATTTATATACTTGGAAAAGCTAGTTATCAAATTTATTTTGAAGGGAAACTGGTCATAAGCTGCCAAAAACATTCTAAAAAAGGAAGAAAAATTGGGAGTGCTTATACTCCCTGACTTTAAAGCCTACTATAAAGCCACCATGGTTAAAACAGCATGGTATTGGCACAAAGACAGACATATTAATTTGTGGAATTGCACCAAGCATTTGGAAATAGACCAGCAGAACTATGGTCAACTGATTTTGATAAGTCCCCCAAATCCACTGAACTGGGATAGAACAATTTCTTCAAAAAATGTGGCTTGGGGAACTGGATATCCATAACCAAAAGTATGAAAGAGGATCCCTAGCTCACGACCTTGACAAAAATTAATGCACAGTGGATAAAAAAACCTCAATATAAGACACTGCACTATAAATCTCTTAGAAGATAATACAGAAAAGCATCCTCAAGAATAGGAGGTGACTTCTTTGACCTTACATCTAAGGGACAAGCAACTAAGGAAAATATATATAAATGGGAACTTCTCAAACTCAAAAGTTCTGCACCTCAAAAAACTTTGTCATAAAGCTGAATAGGTAGACATCTCAATGGGAGAATATATTTGGAAATCCTATATATGATAAAAGACTGATATCCAGCACATATAAAGAAGCTGAACTGCGATGACAATAGTAAAAACAATCAAATCATAAAATGGGTGAAAGATATAAAAAGACATTTTTTCTGAAGATGTACAAATGGCTAAAGACACATGAAAAAGGTTCATCCTCACTAGCCATTAGAGAAATGCAAATCAAAACCACAATGAGATATCAACACTCAATGATAAAATGGCTACCATTATACAATCAGAAAACTGCAAAGGGTGGAGAGGATGTGGAAAAATTAGAACTTTTATTCATGGCTTCTTGGAATGTACAATTGTACAACCACTGTGGAAGACACTTTTGTGGTGTCACAGAAATCTCAATATTGAATTAGCCTATGATCTGGGAATTCCACTTTTTGGTATATAACCAGAAGATCTGCGAAACAGTGACATGAACAGACATTTGCACACTGATTTTCCTAGTGGCATTGTTTACAATTGCCAAGAGATGGAAACAATCCAAGTGTCCTATCCACTTGAGTGGATAAACAGTATGTGGTATATACATAAGATGGAGTTATAATTGTGAGTGAAGTAAGTCAGACAAAAAAGGAGAGATATTGTATGTTGACAAGACTATGAACTCCCTGAACAATTTAAAATCAGTGCAGTATTTCACAGAATATAGGTGACCTCAACAGAGACAGAAACTAGGAAAGGGAGAATGATAGCCATATATGTTAATGTGCATGAATTTAAAAGTACGAGAATGCATGTGTGATTACTTGTTTGCTAATGTGATTGCAAATATCAGAGCAGCATTGAAGGTGAATATGAATGAAGGGTGTTTTTTTAAAGGCATGTATCACACAGATAAGCACTACAGTTATAAATAAGTGCTTACATGATAATCTTCTAAGGTAGAACACTTGTACAAAGAGTTAAACACAGAGTGGCATATGAGAAAAACTGCCTATTGCAAAATAGGAACAATAATTAATAGGGATGTCTTACTAGTACTATACAAATGCTCAGGATAAATTATTAAGGGAAGATAAAAGTTTTAGGGTGTTTTTGGTCATGAGAATTATTTAAAATGGAGAGTGATGAAGATGATTGTACAAATAAGTGAAGATAATGTGAGATATTGATTATTTATCTTGTTCAGAACATATACTATGTGAAATTAGGAATGCCCTACATAATAATTCAAGAGCTCAATCTTGAGGCTTCCTCTTGTGAAACATTTTCTGTAAAGTGGAGTCTAACCCCACCTAAATTATGCCTAGGAATCACCTCCAGAGATCCTCTTTATTTGCTCAGATATGGCCATTCTCTCTAAGCACAACTCTGCAAATAAATTCATCATTCTCCCCTGGATGTTGGGCAGGACTCCCAGGTGAGTGAGTCTCCCTGGCAACGTGGGACATGGATCCCAGCAATGAGCCTGACCCTGTCATCAAGGGATTAAGAATGTCTTTTTTGACCAAAAAAGGGAAAAGAAAGAAAACACAATAAGGTTTCAGTGGCTAAGAGATTTCAAATAGATTCTAGAAGCTGTCCTAGATGTTACTCATATGCAAGTTTCAGATAAATATGCCAAGTGGCCAGAGTATGACAAGCCAAAATCAACAGTAGTTCCCCAAACTTTAGGAAGACCTTGGTCCCTATCTGACACTCCAAAAGTTTCACTCACTAAGTATATTTTTCAGGAACCTAAATCCTCCAGAGTTTTCCTATGCCACATAATCCCAAAACCCAGAGGCAAGAAACTCATCAAAACATTAGCCAGGCATGCTTCCATTTCCCATAATTTTGACAATCATTTTTAACATGAAAAATTTGGATGTTCATTCCCTAGACATCTCTGAAGATAGGGAAAGTGAATAAATTAGAGGAAGGTATAGCAAGAGACAAGAGAGAAATTAACAGAGGAATACAAATACTGAATCTTTATATCATGTGTTTTCCTTAGTTGCTGTTACTAGAATAGGTGGAAGGAAAGAATGGAAATGTTGGGATTGTAACCTATAATATTCTTGTAAATTTGCTGTATAGCTACTTACTAAATTGTACTTTGAATGTTATCACCTTTGTAAATATATGTTAAAATTTACAATAAGGAAATAACTGAAACTATGATACTGTAATCCATAATAGTCTTTGAAATGTCCTATGTAATTACTTGTTAAATCATACTTTGAAAGTTATCATCTTTCTACATATGTTATATTTCACAAAAAGGAAATAACAAAATCTGTAACTGTAGCCCATACAATTCTTTGAAATTTGCTCTATAGCTACTCCTTAAATTATACATTGAAGCTATCACCTTCCTAAATATCTTTAATATTTCACAATATGGAAATAACTGAAAATGTGAAACTTTATCCCATAATAATATTCTTTGAATTTGTGTCTCTAACTACTTGTTAAACCACACTTTGAAATTTATCACTTACATGTATATATGTATATGTGTATATTATATCCCACAATAAAAATATTTAAAAACTCTATCACCTCAAAAAAGAACATATATATTTATCTGTGCACCAATAGATAATTTTTCTTCTTTTTCATTGCTACATATAGTTATTGTTTCATAGCATGGATAGTCCCTAAGACTGGTATCTCACTGTGATTTTACCTTTCTGCTTTAGTTTCCTGGCTGATGAATGAAATACCATGCAGTGGGTTATCATAACCAATGGAAATTTATAGGCTCCCATTATTTGGGGTCACAAATGAAGGTGTTATCAAGTCAATGATTTCTCCCAGAAGACTGTGGTGTTCTGTGGCTGCCAGCCAATCCTTGGTACATGGCTTTTTTTGTACCTAGTAATGTACATGATATCCTTTCTTGGCCAGTCCTTTTTCTGAGTTCCATTGACTTCCAGCTACTTGCTGCTTCATTAAGATTTCTGTCTCTTTGTCTGAATGCCTGAAAAGAACTCCAGCAATAGGGTTAAGACTCTCTTGATTCAACTGGTCATGCCTTTGCTGAAGAAATTTCATCTAAAGTTGGTATTTGCAATCAGTTCTCACCCAGAGGATTGGATTGTGTTTAAGAATATGTTTTTCTGGTGTACATACCTGAAAATGACCACACTTGCCTTTCCATAATATAAAATGGTGATTTTGATATTTCCATGTGCTTATGTGCCATCTGCATTTCTTTTAATCTGCTTCTCATCTTTGGGTATTTACCTGTTTTATAATTGGAGTTTTTACTTTCCTTACTTTTGTATTTGTAAGTTCTTTATATATTAAGAGTAAAAGTCAAATGGCGGATATTGAATTTGCAAATGTACTTTCTTGTCTATTACTACTCTTCAATTTTTTAATGTCTCATAGCTAGACAAATGTTTTATATTTGGTATTGTACATATTACCATACTTTTATTAATCCTGTTTCCTCAAATATACTTCCTTTTCATGATTCTTATTTTAATTTAAATGTCATATATATTGTGCAAGCCACCCAAAGATTTTGATATTCCTCGTATCTCACAGTACTTTTTGCTCACTCATTGATCTCTGTGATCTCTGTGATCATCCTTTTCACAGAAAGCTTTTCTTAAAATTTTAGATTATTATGTTTTTATGTGAAACTTGGATATTATTATTTGAAGAGAAATGTTTTCCTGTGGTTCTTTGGTCAGGTTGTTCATCTCATAAAATGAGTTGTTTCTTCATTTCAAGTTCAGGTATCTGTTTCTTAGGTGTTTTGCTTCCTATCCTGGTATTTATGGACACCCTATGAATATATTTATCCCCTAGACCAAAAATTTATCACTTCCAGCTTCCATGTGAAGAGGTGAAAATTCATTTTAGACTCCTTATGATTGGAAATATTTTAGTATTTTCTTCCATTTCACACATATTTTCATTTATGTAATGTTTTCCTTCTTCAAGACAAAAGAAGTAAATATCTGTATTTCTGCAATTAGGATGCTTTCTCATCTACTATTGCTTACCCATCTTGACATCCAACAGTTCAGTAACTGTGTTTATTTGTATATGAGTGCATGTAACAGGTCCACCATATAAATGATTCATTCTCCTGATGTAATTGGATCCTGTCAGGTTGAGTCTTTATGAAAGAGGATACTACCTTAACTTTATGAACACATAAGAGGCATGATTCTTACAAATGGGAAAAGGAAAGAAAGCCTAGGCTAGGATTCTGCTGGTTGGGAACAGAAAACCCTAGAGAACAACAGGAAATGCCTTCTTCACTGAACTCTCCTTTTCTCTAGAGGTGTGGGCACAGCTGAGAACCCACACTTGTTTCTGTACAAAAGTCCCATGGGACTGTGCCTCTGTGCTCTCCTTGCACAGTAATAAATGGCTGTGTCTACAGGGTTCATGTTGGTCATTGGTAGAAACACCTGACTTCTGGCATTGTCCTTAGAGTTTGTCAGCTGGCTCTTCAGAGATACTGCATAATACTTATCATCCATCCCACCATATGGTTGCAAACCACTCCAGTGCCTTCCCTGGGGGCTGATGGATCCAAGTGACACCTATTCCAGAAGTGCTGATTGAGAACCCAGAAAATGTACAGGTCAGTGTAAGGGTCTGGGGAGGTTTCACCAGACCAGGACCAGTCTCCTTCAATGTGACCTGAGAAAAAACCCTGTGGAGAGAAAACAATGAGAAAGTGAAGAAAATTCAGAGTGAGAAGAGGAGTCATTTCATCCCTGTGGGATGCCCTTCCCAGAGCACTCACAGGGAGGGACAATCAGCAGCAGGAGAATGGAGTAAATCCTGTCCATAGTGGAGCCCATGAGTCATGGAAGCAGGACAATTGCACAGCTTTTCAACACAGGGGAAGGTGGAGCTGAGGAAGATTTGCATTGACCTTATAAAGCCCTGTCCCTCAGATCACAAAACAGAGTAAAGGACCAATTCTGTGTTGGAAGTGAATGGAGAAAATAGGACATGGTTCCCACATGCCGATCTCCAGGGATGGAAAATACATCCATTTCTGAACCTGATTTCATGATACACAAATTTCTCAGAATTGGCCTGGGAATTGGATAAATAAAGTCTTTGAGATTCCCAATGCAACAGACATGATACCCTAATTGGATATTTTTCCCTAGTTGCCTCACCATTATCATTCCTGTCATACAGGAGTGTGATTAGGGAACAAGACAGACATGGTCTATTCCCATCTTCAGAGGCAAAGAGGTGTTTTCTTCATTTATTGAGATATATTCTCATATCATATAATCATCCATGGTGTACAATCAAGTGTTCAGAGTACCATCATATTGTTGTGCATTCATCACCCCAATCTATTTTTTTTTCATTTTTATTGAGATTGTTCAGATACCATACAATTATCCAAAGATCCAAAGTGTACAATCACTTGCCCCTGGGTACCCTCATACAGCTGTGCATCCATCACACTTAATTTTTGTTCAATTTTTAGAAACTTTTCATTACTCCAGACAAGAAATAAAGTGAAAGATGAAAAAAAAAAAAAAAAAAAAGAAAAGGGAACTAATCCTCCCCTATCCCTAACCAACCCCCCTCAATTGTTGACTCGTAGTATTGATATAGTACATTTGCTACTGTTTATGAAAAAATGTTGAAATACTACTAACTGTAGTATATAGTTTGTAATAGATATATAGTTCTTCCCTATATGCCCCTCTATTATTAACTTCTAATTGTATTGTCATGCATTTGTTCTGGTTCATGGAAGTGATTTCTAGTATTTATACAGTTGATCATGGACATTGCCCATCATAGGATTCAGTTTTATACATTCCCATCTTTTGACCTCCAACTTTCCTTCTGGTGACATATATGACTCTGAGCTTCCCCTTTCCACCTCATTCACACACCATTCGGCGCTGTTAGTTATTCTCACATCTTGCTACCAACACCCCTGTTCATTTCCAAACATTTAAGTTCATCCTAATTGAACATTCTGCTCATAGTAAGCAACCACTCCCCATTCTTAAGCCTCATTCTATATCTTGGTACCTTACAATTCATGTCTATGAGTTTACATATTATAATTAGTTCCGATCAGTGAGACCCTGCAATAATTGTCCTAATGTGTCTGGCTTATTTCACTCAGTATATTGCCCTCCAGGTTTTGTCATCAACCCATTTTTTTTTAATATGGTTTAGTTCACTCACCATATATTCTATCCCAAGTAAATAATTGACGGTTTTCTGCATGGTCATACATTTATGTGTTCACCACCTTCACCATTATCTATATAAGAACATCTACATTTCTTCCACAAGGCAGGAGGGATAGTCAAAGAAGGTAGAGAGGCAAAAGAAAGAGGAAAAAAAAAAGACAGCTAGGAAGCAGCAAAAGGAAATATAACCTTAAATTAAAGTAGAATAAAGAATCAGACAATACCACCAATGTCAAGTTTCTAATATGCCTCCCCTATCCCCACCCCCTCTTATCTGCATTCACCTTGGTATATCACCTTTGTTACATTAAAGGAAGCATAATACAATGATTCTATTAGTTATAGTCTCTAGTTTATGCTGATTGCATCCCTCCCCCAATGTCTCCCCATTTTTTACACCTTGCAAGGTTGACACTTGCTTGTTCTCCCTCATAAAAGAACATATTTGTACATTTTATCACAATTGTTGAATACTCTAGATTTCACCAAGTTACACAGTCCCAGTCTTTATCTTTCCTCCTTTCTTCTGGTGTCTCACATGCTCCCCACGTTCCTCTCTCAACTTTATTCATAGTTACCTTTGTTCATTGTACTTACATTGTTGTGCTTCCATCTCCCAAAATTGTGTTCCAAACCACACACTCCTGTCTTCTATCACCCTGTAGTGCTCCCTTTAGTATTTCCTGTAGGACAGGTGTCTTGTTCACAAAGTCTCTCATTGTCTGTTTGTCAGAAAATATTTTGAGCTCTCCCTCATATTTGAAGGACAGCTTTGCTGGATACAGGATTCTTGGTTGGTGGTTTTTCTCTTTCAGTATCTCAAATATATCACACCACTTCCTTCTTGCCTCCATGGTTTCTGCTGAGAGATCCGCACATAGCCTTATTAAGCTTCCTTTGTACGTAATGGATTGCTTTTCTCTTGCTGCTTTCAGAATTCTCTCTTTGTCTTTGACATTTGATAATCTGATTATTAAGTGTCTTGGCGTAGGCCTATTCATATCTCTTCTGTTTGGAGTACCCTGAGCTTCTTGGATGTGTAATTTTATGTTTTTCATAAGAGATGGGAAAATTTCATTAATTATTTCCTCTATTATTGCTTCTGCCCCCTTTCCCTTCTCTTCTCCTTCTGGGACACCAATGATATGTACATTATTGTACTTTGTTTCATCCTTGAGTTCCCGGAGACGTTGCTCATATTTTTTCATTCTTTTCTCCATCTGCTCCTTTGCGTGTAGGCTTTCAGGTATTTTGTTCTCCAGTTCCTGAGTGTTTTCTTCTGCCTCTTGAGATCTGCTGTTGTATGTTTCCATTGTGTCTTTCATCTCTTGTGTTGTGCCTTTCATTTCCATAGATTCTACTAGATGTTTTTTTGAACTTTTGATTTCTGCCGTATACATGCCCAGTGCTTCCTTTACAGCCTCTATCTCTTTTGCAATATCTTCTCTAAACTTTTTGAATTGATTTAGCATTAGTTGTTTAAATTCCTGTATCTCAGTTGAAGTGTATATTTGTTCCTTTGACTGGGCCATAACTTTGTTTTTCTTAGTGTAGGTTGTAATTTTCTGTTGTCTAGGCATGGTTTCCTTGGTTATCCAAATCAGGTTTTCCCAGACCAGAACAGGCTCAGGTCCCAGAGGGAAGAAATATTCAGTATCTGGTTTCCCTGCGGGTGTGTCTTAGAAAATTGCTCCACCTTTTGATGCCTTGGGTCACTGTGCTTTTCTGCCCAGCAGGTGACGCCTGTTAGCCTATAATTCTTGACTGGTGTGAGGAGGTATGGCCTTGTTCCCCAAGGCTCTGGGGTCTGGTTCTGAATGGAAAGGGCCCCACCCCTTTCCTCCTAGAGAAGACAGAGCTCCCAGGTGGAGGTCATTAGCATTTCAATGGTCTCGCTCTCTGCTTGTGCTGTCTGCACCCTTCTCAGCTTCACAGCTCTGGAAACTGAAAATGACTGGGGCTTTCTCCACTGAGCCAAAAAGAAACAGATAGTCCCCTTCACACCCAGTCCAAGGCAACCCTCCGGCTCTCCCAGGTCAGTCATCATCCAAAGCCTCTGTCTGTTTTTTGGGGATGCATACCTGTAGTGAGCAGTTCATACTCGCTACTTAAAACCGCAGTTGGAGCTCAGCTGAGTTATATTCGCTTGCTGCGAGAGAGCTTCTCTCTGGCACCACGAGGCTTTGCAGCTCGGGCTATGGGGGAGGGGGTCTCCCGACTTGGATCCACAGGTTTTACTTACAGATTTTATGCTGTGTTCTCTGGCATTCCTCCCAATTCAGGTTGGTGTATGATGAGTGGATGGTCTCATTTGTCCCTCCGCAGTTATTCTGGATTATTTACTAGTTGTTTCTGGTTTTTTGTAGTTGTTCCAGGGGGACTACTTAGCTTCCACTCCTCTCTATGCCGCCATCTTGCCCCTCCTCCACCCCAATCTATTTTAACATTTTCCTTATAACAGGAAAAATTAAAAAAAATAAGAATTAAAGTAAAAGTAAAGATAAACAACCAAATCATTCCCCTATCCAAACATAATTTTTGTTGAGTTTTTGTCCCCATTTTTCTACTCATCCATCCAAACACTGGATAAAGGGAGTGTGATCCACAAGTCTTTCACAATCACACTGTCACTCCTTGTAAACTACACTGTTATACAATCATCTTTGAAAAATCCAAGTTCAGCCAAATACATGTTCAATCAAAATATAGTGAGACATAAGGATTCAACTTAATTCTTTAACCTGTAGACATCCACTTGTCTCAGCATGATTTGTTAAAGAAACTCCTCTTTCATGTTGAATGATATTTGCACACTTGTCAAAAATCAATTGTAGAACAACACTGGAATGTAATTAACTGCACTGAAATATATACCTGAATGTGTTGAAAGGGGAATTGTTAGTTTGTATATATGGTAGCATCTCTAACTTCTCTGATAGTATTCTGTAATAAAGAGAACTGTTTTTTGTTTTTTTTGTTTTTTTAATTCAATGAACAAAAGAAACAAGGGTTTAATTACAGGCTCTTTATTCTTTTCTATTTGTCTATATTTCTATTCTTTTATAGTACCACACATTTTGACTGCTGTGTTTTGAATTAACTTTTTATATGGGAATGCAAATCCTCTAAATTTGTTCTTGCTTTTCAAGATTCATTTGTCTCTTGGGGTTTCTTGCAATTCTGTATAAATTTGAGGATTAACTCTCCTATTTCTTCATAAAAACATATTGGGTTTTATTCAAGATTGCATTCAATGTGAACATTGCTTTAGATAGTATTTATATAAAATACTAACCCTCTCAAATATTGAATTCAGGATACTTTTCCATTTATTTAGGTTTTCTTCCATTTCCTTTAGCCCAGATTGTAGTTTTTTAAATGTACAGAAATTTACCTCCTTTGGTAAATTCATTAATATCTTTTATTCCTTTAGATGCTATTAAAGATAGAATTGATTCCTTAAAATCTTTTTCAAATTCTTCCATCATCAATTTAGGAACACAAATGATTTTTGTGTTGATCTCAACCCTGCCATATAATGCATTTCCTTTCTAACTCTAGTAATTTTTAAGCAGATTCATTGAGATTATCTAAAAATAGTATCATTTTATGGGTGAAGATGGCTTATTAATTCCACTACTAACACTGAAAAAATGTCTGTTGGCCATCAAATCTGAGTGTCCAGCAGTGTCCATGGACAAGCTGTAAATATGCTGAGCACTCCTGAGATAATCTCCCCAAGCACCTGTCTGGGTGCCCTTAGTTCATAAGCTGTTCAGAGAAAAGAATCTTGTTCTCAGAGCACCCTATGATACATGATCCAGGCCTGTATTTCCTATCCCACTGATGATATGCATTGCATTAGGTCCCTTTTAAACTCACAGGTCCTAAACATCTCCCAGGAATTTAGTTTTGAATGACAATGTTGTATTATCAAACTCCACATAATGGAATTCCACATGGTATTCATGTATTTAAGGTTCATCCCCATTGTGCCTTGTCTTTAGTAACTGATTTCTTGTCAGTTTGTTTTCATGTTCCTGCCACAATATCTAACCTAGCATCTCCTGGTGCAGGCTCAGCCGAGACCATGTTAGCTATGCTAATCTCTGCATGTGCTCTTCCTTGGATTATTGTGTGTCCAATAACTCCAAAGCCACTGATTTAACAAATAAATAAATCCTTGTCCTATATGTTCTCACCATTAAGGCATATATAGTACATACATAGATTTACCCTTTTGAAATATACTTCTGTCATCTTTTTGAGTGAGGCAAATCTTCCCAAAGTAGTAGAATATTATGAGACCCATCAACTGTCCTAGATAAAATCTTAGGTTGTATTTTGAAAAAGGAGAACAATGCCCCTGAGAGGAAGCCCCTCCCTGGCACCCCTGCACCTGCCTTAGGCTGTGCTCACTGGGTCATGAGTGCCCCCTACAACCCCAGCCCCTGCACTGCATGTTGGTTCCAGTCAGGCTCACTAGGCACTTCCATCCCAGGGTCTTTGTCCAGGATTACTAGATGTCCTCTTGGCTTCAGACCACACTCTAGAGATTCCACGCACTGTTGATGCCATATATGTCATAGTGAACTGTCTTTAGTAACTTGGCATACTCTCAGGTGGAACAAGGGCAGGGTTCTATGGAACCACTGGGGCCCATTTCCTGGAGCCTGACAGATGCCCTGACCCAGTCCTTCACACGAACATGGTGATCCAGAAACTTGTGGAGATTTCAGAGTGGCTCTTGCCCCCGTTGTGTCCCAATAATTAATTGTCACATTAGAGATCACCTGCACATACTGAACTACTGGGCTGAAAGCCAATTCACACATTATTATACCCATAATACATGCACACATTACACAGGCACATATACATTGACATGCAATTATTACACACGCACTCACATACCTACTATATGTATGACACACACCCAAATATATACACATATATAGACCAGCACTTACACATATTACACACACAAAATCTACTATTCAAACTCTTTCCCATACACTCACAAGCACATCCAGAGACGTACCTGCACACACACCTGAGTACACATTCACACATACCTGTACACATGCACATGCAAAAGCACTGTCTACAATATCCATGACATCACACATGCATATATATGTAGAAACACAGATGCACACACACACAGGCACACAGATACACAGACACACATTAAATGTGCACTTAAATATACAATGTCCACAACTCACCTGCATATACACATGTACACACACATGCAAGCAAATTTGCATAATCTCACATATTTACATGCAAGCACACTCACATATATGTGTGTGTATATATATATATATATATATAAACATGCCATGTCTGACTTTTGTAGGAATGGAACACAAAATTATCCTTCCTAGTGCCCAGCACATGGGCACAACCCCCATTCCGGCAGTATGCTTCTTTAGGTGTCCTCCATTGCTGAACAGAACAGAAGCAAACATGAGACATGTGAGACTTGGTAATGTGGGCATGCTGTTTTTGACTTTCCCCATGTTGCCTTGGAGCCCTAAAGATGCCCCATTGGAGGAGCCAGGCTTGTTCCCAGAGGTCAGGAACACAAGGCTGATCACACAGTCAGTGCAGCCAATACTGACCATTCCCAAGTGTGTAAGAGGACAGTCTGCTCATACAGCTGAATGAGCTGCTGTTCTCAGTGGACACAGAGCCCCCTTTGCAGAACAGGTAGAGCACTGGTCAGGGCATCATTTCCAGGAGCAGAAGCAGGTGCTGGTCAACGGATGGGGGTCCCAGAACAGTGAGCTTGGCAAGGGTCAAAATCCCTGTGAGCCAGTGTCTATAATGGGCCTCCTGGTCCTCCACTCTTGGATGAAGTGTTCTTGTCCCAGCATTGCAGTGGGAACATGATAAAAATATTCATATTTTAATGAAAATTATCATGTTCATGTTCATCATGGTACTGAATACCACAAAGACAAATGCACACACACACACACACACACACACACACACACACACACACACAGAGATACACATTACACATTGCAAACTCAAATATGCTATGTCCAAATCTCATGTGCACAAACTGAAGCCACTGGATGCTGTACCTGAGTCCATGTCATGGTTTCTTTCTCCTCCTCCTTCACCCTGAGGACTCAAGCAGTACATGATGGTAGCAGAAGGCTATTTTTCATTGCCATTCTCAGGAGATTGAAATAAGTTTGGAGAATGAATTTCATAAAGTTAGTTGAAAGATAATTTCATTTACACTTCCATGCAAATCCAGGAAAAAAGGCAGGTTTAGATATATAAAACATGCAATAATATTTTTAAAAAAAGCACAGAACTCTACTTTCCTTGAATCGTGTATAAATCATAGGACTGCTTAGAAAAGATGCAGTGGAAGTTCTCTGGGGATTACATATAGTGGATAAAGAAGACAGAACCCCAGGCAAGGCCTGTGAACCCTCCGAGCATGGTCTCTTGGTGCCCCCTGGTAGTCTTGAGAACCCCCTGCTGTCCAGCCCCTCTTGTGCCCTGCAGGGGAGGTTTGCATGTGGGTTAACCCTGACTTCAATCACTGTGTCTCTTGCACAGTAATACATGGTCATGTCTTTGAGTCTCAGGCTGCTTAACTTTAAACAAACTTCATTCTTGCAGTGCCCTTTGTGCCATTGAATCAAGAATGAAGAGTTAATTTCCACTCTTCAGTATGTGCTTCCACCACCAGTTATCCTGCCAATTCACTAAGCCCCTTTCCTGGAGCCTGTCAGATACAGCTCATACCATAGCTGGATAAAGAGAATCCAGAGAAGAGAAAATGAGGGACAGAGTCTGCAAGGACTTCCCATGTTGAGGTCCTGACTCCTGGGACAGGACACCTGATAACAACAAGAACCATAGTGAGTCAGGTGCTCAGATGCATCATTCCCATTATCTTCATGTCTGAATCCTGGGACACTTACATCTGGGAGCTCTGAACAGAAACAGGGAGAACCACAAGACTTTCATGTTGTGCTGGATAACTTCCATGACTCCCAGAAATTATCATCCAGACTTAAGTGGAACTTAAATTTAATTAGATGTGTGCTGTGGTTTCATCTGTTTACCCATTTGGCAATTGCATCTGGGAGGTAACTCAGTAAGTAAAATGGAAGGGGATGAGGGGGTGTGTTTATTTTTGGGCACCCCAGGAGGAGGATGCTGGCTGATCCCTGGGAGAATGCTGTCCTCTCCCTGGTGTGCATCCTCACCAATCCCTGGTTCCTTTACTTTAAAGCAGGAAATGTGTTGAATTGGAGACAGATGGGTCGAAAGATCAAGAATGGCTCTGGGAATATGATCATTTTGACACTACTCCAATGTATTATACATATGTGTTTGCGTGTGGTGGTTTATGCACATTTATATTCCATATATATGGAATTACTAATATGTATACAAAATATAAGGTGTATCTATTCCCTGATGATGTTAGTTATAATGGATTCTGTCTTATTAATGTATTATCAGTGGAGGGAAATGTGTTTAGAATCACCTATTTTCCACTTTGTTGATACATTCCTCTTTTATAACTTTAAGTGTGACATTTTAGTAAGTTTTCATTGCTCTTATGTATTTTCAGTACTGCTATAAATTCACCATGATATCCAGAAAGGGCCTCTTTGTGCCTTTTTGCGGGTGACTGAGCTTGTACCTCAGCTTGCCAGGCCTGGGCCAGGGGACCTGATCACCCCCTGGGGAGGGTAGTAGGTACGGGCGTGAGTGCCCTCTGCAGCCCCCCCGAGCCTAGGGAGCGGGGTCAAGGCAGCTCCCTTTTCCTCACCCAAAATGTCACAGGCAGGGGAGGCTTGCCGGAGGGAACCGCCTTTCTCCCAACTGCCCTTTCCCCACTTCCTTATCTTACCCACTCACTCCCTGGTGCCAAGGCAACTCCTGCCACCGCCAGCGCGCATGCACCGTGGCCAGAACAACCCCCGCCCGCTGCAACGGCTCCTGCGTCCTCTCAGAACCAATCCTAGCCCCTCTCCCTTCAGTATTGCCATTTAAGGCTACTTCACCTCCTTTCCAGCCCTGCCCTTCTTACCAGCCTATATAACCTGTAATCACCCCTGAATAAATCTCTTTGGCGCATACTCCTACTGGATGAAGAGTGTCTTGTCCTTATCGCCGCCCTCCACACCTTGCACGCCTCTCGCCGAGGACCCGGCCAAGTCCTCCGCCTCGCCCTCGCCTCCGGGAAAGAGCCCCCGCCGCCGGTACCCTTTAAGCAGCCCCGAGAGCTGAGGGCTCAGCTACCGGCCGCCCCTCCCCCCAGAAGCAGTAACCCCGACCGCAACTGGTGCCCCGTGTGAGGAACGTCTCCACACGACAGTTCGGCAGGTCGCCCGCTCGCCCGGACGCCTCTCCAGCTTCCCATTTCCTCGCCTGCAAGGTAAGGGCCGCCTCTCCTTCGCCGCTTCCGGAGCCGTGGGAGGTTCCTTGCTCCGAAGCCGCTCCTCCCTTCCCCCACGCTCTCTTCATCCAGTAGGAACTCCTCCCTTCCCCCACGCTCTCTTCGTCCTCTTGTATGCGCACTTCTATGACCCCCGTTCCTCCTAACGCTCTCCCTCTTCCCCTCCATTACTTTGCTGTAGTTCTTTGTATCTTTCTTTCCTCATTTGGCACCGTGTGCCTCTTTGCAACCGCTCCCCCTGACTGCTCCCGTTGCCAAAGGGCACTGCTTTCTGCTCTCGCCGTCTCCTTCGGCCTTGCGGCCACAGTTTATCTCATTCTCTCTGCTCGGTAAACAACTCCTCCTCCTCCTCCCCGCCAGCCGGGCCGGCCCGGCTCGGGAACAACTCCCCCTCCTCTCCCCTCAGCTATGGGTAATCGTATATCTACATGTCAGGCACCTCAAGTTCGTGCTCTAGCGGGTCTCCTAGACACGCATCGCTGTAAAGTGTCTGTCCGGCAGCTGCAGATATACTGGGACCTCCTGCTGCCCTTTAACCCATGGCTCACCACTTGCCATCTTTGGGACCCTGTTATTTATGATCGTCTTATTGATCGAGTCACCAACGCCATGGAACATGAGAGCAAGCGCTTCCCTCCCGGCTTGCTCCCCACCTTGATAACCATCCGCTCCTGCCTTCAAGGCTCCCTCCCCCCTGATCGAGGCCCCGTTAAATCCAAGGAGGCCCTATCAACCCAGCCAACAGATTCAGATAGCGATACTAATTCAAATCATGACTCGGACACGGAGTCCTTAGTCGAGCAGATTAACAACGCGCTCGAGGTGACTCCCAAAAAGCAAAATAACACTGCGCCACGCCAAGATGGCGAACTTCCTCCTTCTTCTTCCATCGAGGGGAGGAAATGCTCCGGCGATGACATCAGCCCTAAGCTGGGCCGGAAACCGCATACGCTTTACCCCGCCCTTCCACAGGGCGGAGCTAGTCCACCATCTTATGCCTTGAACCCCACCCTTTCACAGGGCGGGGCTGATCCACCATCTTGTGTCTTAGCCACGCCTACCGTGCCGCCATCTTGCGACGCTTGGGGCCTCCCACTCCCGCCTCCCCCTTCGGCGAGCTCCCCCTCAGAGCCGCTACCGGCAGCTGCCGCCGCTTCTCCCACCCTGCCGACTAACAACCCCTGGCTGCCTTCTGCACCTCAAGGCAATCCTTGGGGCAACGCTCCCCCTACCCCCACTCCCGCGCCAAGCCCTCTACAAGCGCGTCCTCCTTTCTCTCGTGCTTTTCGCTGTTTTCCTCTTAACCTTGCCCCCACCCCACAGAGACCGCATGACTGGTATCCCATTGACTTAGATACTATCAAGCAGCTTCGCAGGGCCGTCAAGGAGGACGGGTTAGGTAGCCCATATGCTTCCCAAATACTACAGGATCTCGCCATGAACTATTGCCTCCCACAAGACTGGGCCTCGCTTGCCCGTTCAATTTTTAACCCCGGTCAGTTTGTTGACTGGCGTGCTCACTTCCAGGCAGAAGCAGCTAAGCAAAGTGAGCAAGATGCAGCCATTGGAGTCTATCATCCCCCCGAAGCCTATTTGGGCACTGGAGCGTTTCTAAATGCGTCTGCTTATATTAATGCCCCTGCTGCCTTCTGGACTGTCCTCAGAGGCATCGCCTTACGCGCGTTTGCCAACTGCTCTGCCCGTCGACCTGACAACTTTACCAAGCTCCTCCAGGAGCCAAACGAACCTTTCGCCACCTTTGTTTCCAGGGTTGAAGAAGCCTGTGCTAGAAAAGTTACCAACCCTCAAGCCCAGCTAGCTCTCACCCGGGAACTCATTCTAGAAGGGGCTAACCCCCCCTGTAAGCAAGCCATTCTCCCCTTGCGGGAAAAAACACTTAATGACTGGGTTCTCGCCTGCAGCGCCTTTGACCCAGCTGCCGCGTCCCTAGCCCAAGCGGTCTCTGGTGCTGTCACTGCTGCCTTAGCCGCCACCACCGGTTGCTTTAAGTGCGGGCAGAGCGGTCATTTTGCCCGGGAGTGCCCCAATGCGGAGGTCAAACGCCCGCCTCACATGCAGCGCAATGGGCTCCCCCCTTCCACTCCATGTCCGCGCTGCCAACGTGGTTATCACTGGGCGCGCGATTGCAAAAACAGCCACAGAGACCTTAACGAGAAAGATTTAAAAAAATTCTGCTATCCCTGGTGCCCTGGCGGTAGTCAACACCAAAGCACTGAACAGGCTTTAAACTCCAAGAGGGGCAAGCCTCAGCCCCGCCCCTAAGAGGCAGCATGCCGGCCGGTTCCAATAAAACTAATCAATGCTCCGACAATAAAACGCTTCTCTGGACAGTCCCCATCACTCCAGAAAAACCTACTCGTAAGTTAAGAATAGAAGGGCAATGGTACACAGGCACGCTCGATTCAGGGGCAGAAATCTCTTGCATGCCCGCTCAGTATGCCACCATGTGCATGGTTCTTGATGGTCCCTCGGTAGTGGGAGCCACCGGTACCTCTACTTCTCTTCAAGCCATGAGACCCATTAAGTGGGAAGATGAAGAGGGCCACTCAGGCACCTTCCGCCCGTTATTTCTGCACACCATAGACCAAATTTTATGGGGCCGTGATATCCTTGCCGCTTTTGGGGCAGTGCTTACCGCGCAGCCCCCCCAATAATGTGCGCCACTGCTCGTTTAACACCTCCAATGCCCGTTCCTCTGCAGTGGGATACTGAGGAACCTATATGGGTGGAGCAGTGGCCCCTTCCCACGCATAAATTGGTAGTACTCCAAGCCCTCGTACAAGAACAATTGGACGCTGGCCACATAGAGCCTTCTACTAGTCCTTATAATTTGCCAGTGTTTGTTATTCATAAAAAGGCCACAGGAAAATTTAGGCTCCTCAATGATCTGCGGGAAATCAATAAGCATATTCTTCCCATGGGTTCCCCACAGCCTGGCCTCCCCCATCCGGTGGCCATCCCGGCCCAATATCATGTAGCCACTATTGACATCAAAGACTGTTTCTTTTCCATCCCGCTACATGAGCAAGACCGCCCGCGCTTTGCCTTTACAGTTCCCGTCCCCAATCACGCGGGCGCGGCTAGTAGGTATCAATGGAAAGTCCTCCCTCAAGGGATGCGTAACAGTCCGGCCATCTGCCAAATGTATGTTAATCACGCAGTGGCCCCCCTGTGAAAGCGGGCCATGCTCATCCATTACATGGATGACATCTTGGTGGCCTCTGAGGACGCCGAGGCGCTTCCTCTAATCCTTAAAGACCTCACCACTAATTTAGCTGACCTCGGCCTTACGATTCAACCCGATAAAGTTCAAATTGTGCCACCATTAGCCTTCTTAGGATTTAGTATTGATAAAACCATTGCTCCGTCCGCTCCTCAGCTGGACATACCGGACCGGGTCACTATCACTGAGCTTCAACAGCTCTGCGGTCAGATCAATTGGCTCCGCTCTGCGTTGCCGATCACCACAGCACAGCTACAACCACTCTTTACGCTGTTGAGTGTCCCTGAAGCCCCGCCGCTAGCAATCTCCCGGCGCATTAAGCTTACCCAAGAGGCAAAGGAAGCCATTGCCACAATTAACAAGGCACTCGTTGCCTGCTGTCTCAACAGATTCAACACCAAGGAAGGCAATCTTATAGCACACATCCTCCCTACGCCCGGCACACCTATGGGCTGCCTGTGGCAGGAAGGCCCTCTACTTTGGGCGCATCCCGCTAAAAGTCGACTTAGGAAGATTTGCCTTACAGTGCGGCTCTGGATCAGCCTAGCTTCAGATCTAGTTACCTTGGCCGTTCATGTATTCGGAGAGCCGCCAGAAAAAATTGTTTGGCCCCTAGACACAGGCCAAACCCGCCTGCTTATACGTGACAACCCGGACATGCAAATCCTTTTAGAAGGATTTCAGGGGGAATTCAGCTGTCACTATCCCAGCCATCGGCTGTTACAGGGACTCGCCAAGCTTCCCTTCCGCAGCCCCTTCCATCCTTTCCCCTCCTCTGCACCCATCCCGGGTGCCAACACCGTCTTTACTGACGCCTCCAAAACCCGTTTCGCCTTCCTCTCTTATTCACAGGACCATCCAGAACCCCGCCTATTCAGTTATGTCAACCTTCATTCAGTCCAAGTGGGGGAAATTCTGGCAGTGTCATACGCACTAAACGCCCACTGCAACCACCCAGTAAACATTTTCACAGACAGCCTCTACACGTATCAGGTCTGCCGAGTCCTCGCGTTTTCCACCTTTTTCCCCGGAAACTCGGCCATTGATAAAGCACTTTCTAACCTCAGAAGCATCCTGGAGCATCGACAGGATCCTTGGTTCATTAGCCACATTCGTAGTCACTCAAGCCTTCCGGGGCCCCTGGCTAATGGCAATAGTATAGTAGACCAAGCAGTCTCAACTCAAAATACCCAAGCTATGCTAACCCACACGGCAGCCCCTCCGGGGGATGCTATTAACCAGGCCAAGTTATTGCATTCCAGGTTTCACTTTTCGGCTACGTCGTTACATCATCTATTTGGCCTCCCCTTAGATACCTGTAAACATCTTGTCCGCAATTGTGCAACTTGTGCGCCCTTTGCGCCACTGGGCCCCTTACAACCTCAAGGAGTCAACCCACGAGGCTTAAAACCAAATTCTAGATGGCAAATGGATGTAACTCATGTTCCGTCCTTTGGGCGCCTCAAGTATGTACATGTAATGATTGACACCTTCTCGGCCATGTGTTATGCAGTCCCCCTCGCCGGGGAAACGGCCAAACACTGTATCAAAGCCCTAAGACAAGGAATTCTCTTCATGGGAGTCCCCTGGGACCTAAAAATGGACAATGGGCCTGCCTATCGCAGTGCCTCTTTTGCGGCTTTTCTTCAGTTATATAACATCACCCATCATTTCGGCATCCCCTATAATCCACAGGGACAAGCCATTGTAGAAGCAATCCATCGCCGCTTAAAAATACAAATTGAAAAAGAAAGGGCAATGCTCCCCCAGGCAACTCCAGGGGACCTTGTTATAGCAGCCCTTATTCACCTTAATCTACTCACATTCAATAAGGAAGGGCTTTCGCCCCTACATAAACATTGGGGGCCCTCGTATAGGCCCACCCAGGCCCCGATGGTTTACTGGAAGGACCCGGAGAATAATACCTGGAAAGGTCCCTCCCCACTTCTCGCCCAGGGGCGCGGGTTTGCTTGTGTTTTTCCAGATGATGCAGCACAACCAATATGGATCCCAGGAAGGGCAATCCGGCCCGCCACCAGCAACCACGCGTCCAACGAGACGGGAACGCCGTCGTCTCCGCAGCCTGGTGCACCAGATGACAACAGTATACCTGGGCCTGGACCCCAGTCCGAGCAGAGCGCAGCAGCGGCGAGAAATTAGAAAAATTATACGCCTCTATAAACAGGCGAAAACCAATGTCATACACCCTCTCAAACCCTCACCCAAGCATAACCTCCCTTCTAATGGTCATGTTAGTTCTTGCCTCTTCTACCCAGGGCGATCCCCACCAACCTTGGAAGTGGACTCTTGCGCGTTGGAAAGACTCCACAGTAATTTTTTCCAACACCACAGCGGGATCTCCCTCCTTCGTCTTTTATGCCATTGATCTGTTTGTCCCTCCTAATCCAAAACCTCCTGGTTATCCAGGCAGCCTAAAAATTCAAGATTATTATGTTCAGGATTATTATATGTGTCCAGCTTCAAATCCTGGAAAATCATATTGTAAATCCCCAAAGGACTATTACTGCCAGTACTGGGGGTGTGAAACATTAGCCACTGGCTGGAAACCTTCTGTCCCTGACAAATTTCTAAACCTCGCAGTAATCCCGTATACTTGCCAAAATTCAGGCTATCGCTATTTCAACAGGTACCTTTGTCCTAAAAGATTAATGCTCACCATACAAAACCCTGCCGATACGTCTTGGCTCCTAGGTAAAACTTGGGGCTTCCGAATTTGGCTATCGGGGTTCGATCGGGGAACCCTTATAATCATAAGAAAGGAGGCTTTAAACCAACCAAAGAAAAATACTGTTATAAAAAAGCCCTTTAACATTGGTCCCAATAAAGTCATTAACCCCCTTTTTCCACAGCTCTCCAGCCGCACCTTAGTTCCAACTAAACGCACTTCAACTACATCTCAAACCCCACCACCCCAGCTTCCTCTGCCCCCTTCTCGTTATTCCTCTCCCCTCCTCAGCCTCATCCAAGCCGCCTTTGCCTCAGTGAACTCCTCCAACCCCAATTTTACCTCCTCCTGCTGGCTCTGCCTCTCCACCTCTTCCTCACTGTATGAGCCAGTTGCCTCCAACCTCTCCTTTTCAGAAAACACAGAGGACAGCCCCTTGGAATGCAATTGGAATACCTCTGCCGCCCCCCCTGACCTTTCATTCAGTCTCCTATACAGGAAAGTGCGTCCGCCCTCGCTCCAGTAACTCTCCCGACCTCACTGCCTGTGCCAGCTACTCATCTCCCAGCAGCTCGGCAAAATTTCTCATTCCTCATAACTCCTCCCAATGGCTCTGCTCCTCTACAGGACTTACCGCCTGTCTCAGCACGAATATCATCAGTGAATATAAAGAAACTTGCCTCCTAATTGTCCTTATCCCTAGGGTCTTATACCACAGCGAAGAAGACTTCTTCCTCCGTCTGGAAAGAACTGCAGCTCCTGTCCTTCTGCAAAAGCGAGAGCCCATCACCGTCCTCACAATTGCCTCCCTCCTAGGTCTTGCCGGCACTAGCACCGGAATCGCTGCACTAGCCAGTCAAGGCTCCCCCCTAACTCACCTCAGGGCGGCTGTTGACGAGGACATTCGTCACCTACAAAACGCTATTTCCCATCTAAAAGATTCTGTCAATTCCCTCTCTGAGGTAGTGCTCCAAAACCGCCGAGGTCTTGACCTTCTCCTCCTCAAAGAGGGAGGCCTCTGCGCCGCCCTAGGAGAAGAGTGCTGTGTTTATGCCAATTCCACAGGTCTCGTCGAGGACAGTCTGAAAAGGGTCCGAGGAGGACTGAAAAAGCGTAAAAGAGATCGTGAAGCCACCAGTTATTGGTCCAGTTTTTTCACTCCCATCCTCCCATACATCCTTCCTTTTCTTGGCCCCCTATTAATAATTATTCTAGCTCTCATCTTAGGACCCTGCCTCATCCGCAAAATTGTCCAGCTTGTAAGAAAACAAACGGATGCCATTTTTTCCTCGTTCGTGCAAATCCAGTATCAGCAACTCGCCACCTCTGACGCCCCCCACTCCAAGATGACAGCCAACCCTCCGCGACCTCAACGCCACCGGTCAACCCGCCGACCGTGAGGCCCTTCCCAATCACCTGAACATCGCTCTCGCCTCGAGTTCCAGCTTCTCTGAACCCCTGAACTTTAAACCCCTCACCTTCGCCCAGCCCGCTGCAGTGAAGCCATTGTCAAGCGCCCGGGCACCACACCAACACTGAGCTCCAGCCTCACCGAGCCACCGTCAATCCCTTTTTCCCTTCCCTAACCTCCCCCTTCCCTCACCCTTAGCGGGCCTCTCCGGTAAAGCCTCTTCCTCTAATTAGAAAAGAAAGGGGAATTGCGGGTGACTGAGCTTGTACCTCAGCTTGCCAGGCCTGGGCCAGGGGACCTGATCACCCCCTGGGGAGGGTAGTAGGTACGGGCGTGAGTGCCCTCTGCAGCCCCCCCGAGCCTAGGGAGCGGGGTCAAGGCAGCTCCCTTTTCCTCACCCAAAATGTCACGGGCAGGGGAGGCTTGCCGGAGGAAACCGCCTTTCTCCCAACTGCCCTTTCCCCACTTCCTTATCTTACCCACTCACTCCCTGGTGCCAAGGCAACTCCTGCCACCGCCAGCGCGCATGCACCGTGGCCAGAACAACCCCCGCCCGCTGCAACGGCTCCTGCGTCCTCTCAGAACCAATCCTAGCCCCTCTCCCTTCAGTATTGCCATTTAAGGCTACTTCACCTCCTTTCCAGCCCTGCCCTTCTTACCAGCCTATATAACCTGTAATCACCCCTGAATAAATCTCTTTGGCGCATACTCCTACTGGATGAAGAGTGTCTTGTCCTTATCGCCGCCCTCCACACCTTGCACGCCTCTCGCCGAGGACCCGGCCAAGTCCTCCGCCTCGCCCTCGCCTCCGGGAAAGAGCCCCCGCCGCCGGTACCCTTTAAGCAGCCCCGAGAGCTGAGGGCTCAGCTACCGGCCGCCCCTCCCCCCAGAAGCAGTAACCCCGACCGCAACTGGTGCCCCGTGTGAGGAACGTCTCCACACGACAGTTCGGCAGGTCGCCCGCTCGCCCGGACGCCTCTCCAGCTTCCCATTTCCTCGCCTGCAAGGTAAGGGCTGCCTCTCCTTCGCCGCTTCCGGAGCCGTGGGAGGTTCCTTGCTCCGAAGCCGCTCCTCCCTTCCCCCACGCTCTCTTCATCCAGTAGGAACTCCTCCCTTCCCCCACGCTCTCTTCGTCCTCTTGTATGCGCACTTCTATGACCCCCGTTCCTCCTAACGCTCTCCCTCTTCCCCTCCATTACTTTGCTGTAGTTCTTTGTATCTTTCTTTCCTCATTTGGCACCGTGTGCCTCTTTGCAACCGCTCCCCCTGACTGCTCCCATTGCCAAAGGGCACTGCTTTCTGCTCTCGCCGTCTCCTTCGGCCTTGCGGCCACAGTTTATCTCATTCTCTCTGCTCGGTAAACAACTCCTCCTCCTCCTCCCCGCCAGCCGGGCCGGCCCGGCTCGGGAACAACTCCCCCTCCTCTCCCCTCAGCTATGGGTAATCGTATATCTACATGTCAGGCACCTCAAGTTCGTGCTCTAGCGGGTCTCCTAGACACGCATCGCTGTAAAGTGTCTGTCCGGCAGCTGCAGATATACTGGGACCTCCTGCTGCCCTTTAACCCATGGCTCACCACTTGCCATCTTTGGGACCCTGTTATTTATGATCGTCTTATTGATCGAGTCACCAACGCCATGGAACATGAGAGCAAGCGCTTCCCTCCCGGCTTGCTCCCCACCTTGATAACCATCCGCTCCTGCCTTCAAGGCTCCCTCCCCCCTGATCGAGGCCCCGTTAAATCCAAGGAGGCCCTATCAACCCAGCCAACAGATTCAGATAGCGATACTAATTCAAATCATGACTCGGACACGGAGTCCTTAGTCGAGCAGATTAACAACGCGCTCGAGGTGACTCCCAAAAAGCAAAATAACACTGCGCCACGCCAAGATGGCGAACTTCCTCCTTCTTCTTCCATCGAGGGGAGGAAATGCTCCGGCGATGACATCAGCCCTAAGCTGGGCCGGAAACCGCATACGCTTTACCCCGCCCTTCCACAGGGCGGAGCTAGTCCACCATCTTATGCCTTGAACCCCACCCTTTCACAGGGCGGGGCTGATCCACCATCTTGTGTCTTAGCCACGCCTACCGCGCCGCCATCTTGCGACGCTTGGGGCCTCCCACTCCCGCCTCCCCCTTCGGCGAGCTCCCCCTCGGAGCCGCTACCGGCAGCTGCCGCCGCTTCTCCCACCCTGCCGACTAACAACCCCTGGCTGCCTTCTGCACCTCAAGGCAATCCTTGGGGCAACGCTCCCCCTACCCCCACTCCCGCGCCAAGCCCTCTACAAGCGCGTCCTCCTTTCTCTCGTGCTTTTCGCTGTTTTCCTCTTAACCTTGCCCCCACCCCACAGAGACCGCATGACTGGTATCCCATTGACTTAGATACTATCAAGCAGCTTCGCAGGGCCGTCAAGGAGGACGGGTTAGGTAGCCCATATGCTTCCCAAATACTACAGGATCTCGCCATGAACTATTGCCTCCCACAAGACTGGGCCTCGCTTGCCCGTTCAATTTTTAACCCCGGTCAGTTTGTTGACTGGCGTGCTCACTTCCAGGCAGAAGCAGCTAAGCAAAGTGAGCAAGATGCAGCCATTGGAGTCTATCATCCCCCCGAAGCCTATTTGGGCACTGGAGCGTTTCTAAATGCGTCTGCTTATATTAATGCCCCTGCTGCCTTCTGGACTGTCCTCAGAGGCATCGCCTTACGCGCGTTTGCCAACTGCTCTGCCCGTCGACCTGACAACTTTACCAAGCTCCTCCAGGAGCCAAACGAACCTTTCGCCACCTTTGTTTCCAGGGTTGAAGAAGCCTGTGCTAGAAAAGTTACCAACCCTCAAGCCCAGCTAGCTCTCACCCGGGAACTCATTCTAGAAGGGGCTAACCCCCCCTGTAAGCAAGCCATTCTCCCCTTGCGGGAAAAAAACACTTAATGACTGGGTTCTCGCCTGCAGTGCCTTTGACCCAGCTGCCGCGTCCCTAGCCCAAGCGGTCTCTGGTGCTGTCACTGCTGCCTTAGCCGCCACCACCGGTTGCTTTAAGTGCGGGCAGAGCGGTCATTTTGCCCGGGAGTGCCCCAATGCGGAGGTCAAACGCCCGCCTCACATGCAGCGCAATGGGCTCCCCCCCTTCCACTCCATGTCCGCGCTGCCAACGTGGTTATCACTGGGCGCGCGATTGCAAAAAACAGCCACAGAGACCTTAACGAGAAAGATTTAAAAAAATTCTGCTATCCCTGGTGCCCTGGCGGTAGTCAACACCAAAGCACTGAACAGGCTTTAAACTCCAAGAGGGGCAAGCCTCAGCCCCGCCCCTAAGAGGCAGCATGCCGGCCGGTTCCAATAAAACTAATCAATGCTCCGACAATAAAACGCTTCTCTGGACAGTCCCCATCACTCCAGAAAAACCTACTCGTAAGTTAAGAATAGAAGGGCAATGGTACACAGGCACGCTCGATTCAGGGGCAGAAATCTCTTGCATGCCCGCTCAGTATGCCACCATGTGCATGGTTCTTGATGGTCCCTCGGTAGTGGGAGCCACCGGTACCTCTACTTCTCTTCAAGCCATGAGACCCATTAAGTGGGAAGATGAAGAGGGCCACTCAGGCACCTTCCGCCCGTTATTTCTGCACACCATAGACCAAATTTTATGGGGCCGTGATATCCTTGCCGCTTTTGGGGCAGTGCTTACCGCGCAGCCCCCCCAATAATGTGCGCCACTGCTCGTTTAACACCTCCAACGCCCGTTCCTCTGCAGTGGGATACTGAGGAACCTATATGGGTGGAGCAGTGGCCCCTTCCCACGCATAAATTGGTAGTACTCCAAGCCCTCGTACAAGAACAATTGGACGCTGGCCACATAGAGCCTTCTACTAGTCCTTATAATTTGCCAGTGTTTGTTATTCATAAAAAGGCCACAGGAAAATTTAGGCTCCTCAATGATCTGCGGGAAATCAATAAGCATATTCTTCCCATGGGTTCCCCACAGCCTGGCCTCCCCCATCCGGTGGCCATCCCGGCCCAATATCATGTAGCCACTATTGACATCAAAGACTGTTTCTTTTCCATCCCGCTACATGAGCAAGACCGCCCGCGCTTTGCCTTTACAGTTCCCGTCCCCAATCACGCGGGCGCGGCTAGTAGGTATCAATGGAAAGTCCTCCCTCAAGGGATGCGTAACAGTCCGGCCATCTGCCAAATGTATGTTAATCACGCAGTGGCCCCCCTGTGAAAGCGGGCCATGCTCATCCATTACATGGATGACATCTTGGTGGCCTCTGAGGACGCCGAGGCGCTTCCTCTAATCCTTAAAGACCTCACCACTAATTTAGCTGACCTCGGCCTTACGATTCAACCCGATAAAGTTCAAATTGTGCCACCATTAGCCTTCTTAGGATTTAGTATTGATAAAACCATTGCTCCGTCCGCTCCTCAGCTGGACATACCGGACCGGGTCACTATCACTGAGCTTCAACAGCTCTGCGGTCAGATCAATTGGCTCCGCTCTGCGTTGCCGATCACCACAGCACAGCTACAACCACTCTTTACGCTGTTGAGTGTCCCTGAAGCCCCGCCGCTAGCAATCTCCCGGCGCATTAAGCTTACCCAAGAGGCAAAGGAAGCCATTGCCACAATTAACAAGGCACTCGTTGCCTGCTGTCTCAACAGATTCAACACCAAGGAAGGCAATCTTATAGCACACATCCTCCCTACGCCCGGCACACCTATGGGCTGCCTGTGGCAGGAAGGCCCTCTACTTTGGGCGCATCCCGCTAAAAGTCGACTTAGGAAGATTTGCCTTACAGTGCGGCTCTGGATCAGCCTAGCTTCAGATCTAGTTACCTTGGCCGTTCATGTATTCGGAGAGCCGCCAGAAAAAATTGTTTGGCCCCTAGACACAGGCCAAACCCGCCTGCTTATACGTGACAACCCGGACATGCAAATCCTTTTAGAAGGATTTCAGGGGGAATTCAGCTGTCACTATCCCAGCCATCGGCTGTTACAGGGACTCGCCAAGCTTCCCTTCCGCAGCCCCTTCCATCCTTTCCCCTCCTCTGCACCCATCCCGGGTGCCAACACCGTCTTTACTGACGCCTCCAAAACCCGTTTCGCCTTCCTCTCTTATTCACAGGACCATCCAGAACCCCGCCTATTCAGTTATGTCAACCTTCATTCAGTCCAAGTGGGGGAAATTCTGGCAGTGTCATACGCACTAAACGCCCACTGCAACCACCCAGTAAACATTTTCACAGACAGCCTCTACACGTATCAGGTCTGCCGAGTCCTCGCGTTTTCCACCTTTTTCCCCGGAAACTCGGCCATTGATAAAGCACTTTCTAACCTCAGAAGCATCCTGGAGCATCGACAGGATCCTTGGTTCATTAGCCACATTCGTAGTCACTCAAGCCTTCCGGGGCCCCTGGCTAATGGCAATAGTATAGTAGACCAAGCAGTCTCAACTCAAAATACCCAAGCTATGCTAACCCACACGGCAGCCCCTCCGGGGGATGCTATTAACCAGGCCAAGTTATTGCATTCCAGGTTTCACTTTTCGGCTACGTCGTTACATCATCTATTTGGCCTCCCCTTAGATACCTGTAAACATCTTGTCCGCAATTGTGCAACTTGTGCGCCCTTTGCGCCACTGGGCCCCTTACAACCTCAAGGAGTCAACCCACGAGGCTTAAAACCAAATTCTAGATGGCAAATGGATGTAACTCATGTTCCGTCCTTTGGGCGCCTCAAGTATGTACATGTAATGATTGACACCTTCTCGGCCATGTGTTATGCAGTCCCCCCTCGCCGGGGAAACGGCCAAACACTGTATCAAAGCCCTGAGACAAGGAATTCTCTTCATGGGAGTCCCCTGGGACCTAAAAATGGACAATGGGCCTGCCTATCGCAGTGCCTCTTTTGCGGCTTTTCTTCAGTTATATAACATCACCCATCATTTCGGCATCCCCTATAATCCACAGGGACAAGCCATTGTAGAAGCAATCCATCGCCGCTTAAAAATACAAATTGAAAAAGAAAGGGCAATGCTCCCCCAGGCAACTCCAGGGGACCTTGTTATAGCAGCCCTTATTCACCTTAATCTACTCACATTCAATAAGGAAGGGCTTTCGCCCCTACATAAACATTGGGGGCCCTCGTATAGGCCCACCCAGGCCCCGATGGTTTACTGGAAGGACCCGGAGAATAATACCTGGAAAGGTCCCTCCCCACTTCTCGCCCAGGGGCGCGGGTTTGCTTGTGTTTTTCCAGATGATGCAGCACAACCAATATGGATCCCAGGAAGGGCAATCCGGCCCGCCACCAGCAACCACGCGTCCAACGAGACGGGAACGCCGTCGTCTCCGCAGCCTGGTGCACCAGATGACAACAGTATACCTGGGCCTGGACCCCAGTCCGAGCAGAGCGCAGCAGCGGCGAGAAATTAGAAAAATTATACGCCTCTATAAACAGGCGAAAACCAATGTCATACACCCTCTCAACCCTCACCCAAGCATAACCTCCCTTCTAATGGTCATGTTAGTTCTTGCCTCTTCTACCCAGGGCGATCCCCACCAACCTTGGAAGTGGACTCTTGCGCGTTGGAAAGACTCCACAGTAATTTTTTCCAACACCACAGCGGGATCTCCCTCCTTCGTCTTTTATGCCATTGATCTGTTTGTCCCTCCTAATCCAAAACCTCCTGGTTATCCAGGCAGCCTAAAAATTCAAGATTATTATGTTCAGGATTATTATATGTGTCCAGCTTCAAATCCTGGAAAATCATATTGTAAATCCCCAAAGGACTATTACTGCCAGTACTGGGGGTGTGAAACATTAGCCACTGGCTGGAAACCTTCTGTCCCTGACAAATTTCTAAACCTCGCAGTAATCCCGTATACTTGCCAAAATTCAGGCTATCGCTATTTCAACAGGTACCTTTGTCCTAAAAGATTAATGCTCACCATACAAAACCCTGCCGATACGTCTTGGCTCCTAGGTAAAACTTGGGGCTTCCGAATTTGGCTATCGGGGTTCGATCGGGGAACCCTTATAATCATAAGAAAGGAGGCTTTAAACCAACCAAAGAAAAATACTGTTATAAAAAAGCCCTTTAACATTGGTCCCAATAAAGTCATTAACCCCCTTTTTCCACAGCTCTCCAGCCGCACCTTAGTTCCAACTAAACGCACTTCAACTACATCTCAAACCCCACCACCCCAGCTTCCTCTGCCCCCTTCTCGTTATTCCTCTCCCCTCCTCAGCCTCATCCAAGCCGCCTTTGCCTCAGTGAACTCCTCCAACCCCAATTTTACCTCCTCCTGCTGGCTCTGCCTCTCCACCTCTTCCTCACTGTATGAGCCAGTTGCCTCCAACCTCTCCTTTTCAGAAAACACAGAGGACAGCCCCTTGGAATGCAATTGGAATACCTCTGCCGCCCCCCTGACCTTTCATTCAGTCTCCTATACAGGAAAGTGCGTCCGCCCTCGCTCCAGTAACTCTCCCGACCTCACTGCCTGTGCCAGCTACTCATCTCCCAGCAGCTCGGCAAAATTTCTCATTCCTCATAACTCCTCCCAATGGCTCTGCTCCTCTACAGGACTTACCGCCTGTCTCAGCACGAATATCATCAGTGAATATAAAGAAACTTGCCTCCTAATTGTCCTTATCCCTAGGGTCTTATACCACAGCGAAGAAGACTTCTTCCTCCGTCTGGAAAGAACTGCAGCTCCTGTCCTTCTGCAAAAGCGAGAGCCCATCACCGTCCTCACAATTGCCTCCCTCCTAGGTCTTGCCGGCACTAGCACCGGAATCGCTGCACTAGCCAGTCAAGGCTCCCCCCTAACTCACCTCAGGGCGGCTGTTGACGAGGACATTCGTCACCTACAAAACGCTATTTCCCATCTAAAAGATTCTGTCAATTCCCTCTCTGAGGTAGTGCTCCAAAACCGCCGAGGTCTTGACCTTCTCCTCCTCAAAGAGGGAGGCCTCTGCGCCGCCCTAGGAGAAGAGTGCTGTGTTTATGCCAATTCCACAGGTCTCGTCGAGGACAGTCTGAAAAGGGTCCGAGGAGGACTGAAAAAGCGTAAAAGAGATCGTGAAGCCACCAGTTATTGGTCCAGTTTTTTCACTCCCATCCTCCCATACATCCTTCCTTTTCTTGGCCCCCTATTAATAATTATTCTAGCTCTCATCTTAGGACCCTGCCTCATCCGCAAAATTGTCCAGCTTGTAAGAAAACAAACGGATGCCATTTTTTCCTCGTTCGTGCAAATCCAGTATCAGCAACTCGCCACCTCTGACGCCCCCCACTCCAAGATGACAGCCAACCCTCCGCGACCTCAACGCCACCGGTCAACCCGCCGACCGTGAGGCCCTTCCCAATCACCTGAACATCGCTCTCGCCTCGAGTTCCAGCTTCTCTGAACCCCTGAACTTTAAACCCCTCACCTTCGCCCAGCCCGCTGCAGTGAAGCCATTGTCAAGCGCCCGGGCACCACACCAACACTGAGCTCCAGCCTCACCGAGCCACCGTCAATCCCTTTTTCCCTTCCCTAACCTCCCCCTTCCCTCACCCTTAGCGGGCCTCTCCGGTAAAGCCTCTTCCTCTAATTAGAAAAGAAAGGGGAATTGCGGGTGACTGAGCTTGTACCTCAGCTTGCCAGGCCTGGGCCAGGGGACCTGATCACCCCCTGGGGAGGGTAGTAGGTACGGGCGTGAGTGCCCTCTGCAGCCCCCCCGAGCCTAGGGAGCGGGGTCAAGGCAGCTCCCTTTTCCTCACCCAAAATGTCACGGGCAGGGGAGGCTTGCCGGAGGAAACCGCCTTTCTCCCAACTGCCCTTTCCCCACTTCCTTATCTTACCCACTCACTCCCTGGTGCCAAGGCAACTCCTGCCACCGCCAGCGCGCATGCACCGTGGCCAGAACAACCCCCGCCCGCTGCAACGGCTCCTGCGTCCTCTCAGAACCAATCCTAGCCCCTCTCCCTTCAGTATTGCCATTTAAGGCTACTTCACCTCCTTTCCAGCCCTGCCCTTCTTACCAGCCTATATAACCTGTAATCACCCCTGAATAAATCTCTTTGGCGCATACTCCTACTGGATGAAGAGTGTCTTGTCCTTATCGCCGCCCTCCACACCTTGCACGCCTCTCGCCGAGGACCCGGCCAAGTCCTCCGCCTCGCCCTCGCCTCCGGGAAAGAGCCCCCGCCGCCGGTACCCTTTAAGCAGCCCCGAGAGCTGAGGGCTCAGCTACCGGCCGCCCCTCCCCCCAGAAGCAGTAACCCCGACCGCACCTTTTCCTCTCACAACCATGATTGACCAAGCACCGTTTGTCTCATCTGTGCAACTGGGGCTGGTCAACACAACTTATCTTCAGTTTACACTCCTGACTGTTGACCAGTTTTGATCCACTCATCTCTGAATATGTCTTTCTATTTTATCATCTCATGAATAGAACTTGAGAGATGCTTATTGTATAATGGATGTTCAATAATGTCTTTTAAATATTAAATAATATATATGTTAAAAAATCACCTCCATCCTTTTTCCAAGTGATGTGGCAGTAATGTGATGTGAAAAGGCCTTGTCCTCAATGTAAAGTCATCAGTTATTGTGGCAGAATTTGGGGATTATTGAGAACCCCATAAGGCATGTCCCAGGATAGGACCTGGTGCATAAGGTCTTCAGAAATTCCATGACTGGAGGTGCCCTGAGGGTAGAAAATCAAGTCCATATGCAGATTAAGTTTTCCCACCATAAGGACACTGCTGAACAACAAAGTGCATATTTCATGGGTGAAATATTTCCACATCTCCCTGTTTGATGCCTTGAATGTGAGGTTATCAATTTGTTACATTATTTCAGATGGATGAACCTCTGTGTATATTGTTTGCTTTACATAACTTTATAGCTCTTATTTTTAATGAAATTACTCAAATATAATTTTACTAATAAAATTTCACTGCAATTCAAACTTAAGCCTCCTAGCAGTCTTGAGACCAGTTTTATTTCTTCTTTTCCACAATATCAACAGAGAAGTCCTCAGAATAAATTCCACATGCTGACATGAGTCTTTGTTCTGTGCCTGTGCATATCCCTGGACTTGTCCCCTTTCCTTATGGTCCTGTTACTCCCAGCTATTTCCTAGGCCCTGGACCCTGGACTCAGTGGTTCTGAGCTTCCCAATACCTGCCCTGTTCCTGTCCCATAGACTCTTTCTAGTGGGAGTCATTGGGCAAAGATAGCATGTGTTTTCTTATCTTGTGACTGTGCTGTGTGATACACTTACAGACAATCTTATTTCATTTTCCAAAATCACACAGTAGAAGAAAATTATACCTGAGTCTAACATGTCAAAAGACTTCCCGGGTGATAGTAGAAATCTGTAGCCTGCAGCATGGACATGGTGATTTCAGGAACACACATTTTATTCCCTTACTTCCAGCAATACACACAATCCTTTCTCCTGATTTCCAAGGTCCTTTTTGTTTCTCACTAAAGGAAAAAAAATAGGAGATGATGCTAAAAGGCAAGGTGGGAGACTAATCAGAAGTTTGACAGTGGACCAAAGATGGATATTTTTAAAAATCCATGAGCATGTTGAAAAAAAGGATTAGTTTCTTCTGTGAACTCTCAGTATGATAGATGATGGGATTAGATAGGTGAATAAAAACTAAAATAAACACAGATACTCCTGTTAATATACTGCTATCTATAATCATATAACCATAACTACAGCTTCAGGGTTGATGGGTTGACATTGCTCACTTTTGTAAACAAAGTTTTATCGGCACCCAGCATGCTCATTATATATCACCTATGGCCACTTTCAGTGGAACAATTGAGTAGTTGCTATAGAGACCCTATGAACCACAAAGACTGAATGATTTACTATGGGCCCTTTATTTCCCTGTCACTGTAGTGTTGGGTGCCTGAAATGTGATTAGTATGATTTCAGAACTAAATCTTTAATTTCCTTTAATATTATTTAATTGAAATTCACATTTCTAATTTATACTTGATTCCATTAGGGGAAAATATATTTGGCACAACTTGGCCATTTGAATTCACTATAATTTACTATTCAATTGCAAATTTCATGAAATCTAAATTAAGATGTGCTGTAAATGTAAAATACAAACTGAATTTAAAAATTGGTACAAAAAGAGAATGTAAACTATCTCATTAATAATTTGTTTTACATTGATTGCATGTTGAGATGATATCTTAGATTTTTTGTGAGATAAAACATATTATTAAAATTAAATTCACCTGTTTAATAAAAAAGAAGCTATATCACCACCATTTCACAGATGTGAAGCTACAAACATAAAAATAGAGGGTTTTTTTGACATCCATGAACACGTATCTGGTAAGCATGAGCCCCTGTCTGGACCTGTGGTCCTCACCGTTGGACTCACCTGCTGCTCTGAACCAGCACCAGGACACTGTGGGACAACCTAGTGAGCTTTACATGGCCACAGCTACCTTTGTGTAATGAGAGCCCATTGTTGTATTGCTACATTCTCGTGTTTACCTGAATCATGTGAAAGAGAACCAGAGCATGGGAATTGCTTTCCTAGGTTCTCTGAGACATCATGTCATCATTTATGCCACCATCTCTCCTGTGGTGCCAGTTGGAAACTGTTATATACCCCAGAAAAGGCCATGTTCTTTTGGTCCAGTCTTATGGAGGTGGAATTATTTTGAATGGGATATTTTGATTAGGTTGTTTCCATGCTGGTGTGATCACACCCATTCAGGGTGGATATTAATTAGATTACTGGGGTCAAGAGAACTGACATGCTACACATACCCAGATTCTTGGAGATGCTTGGAGATGCAGATAGAAGGATGTTTGGAGATGCTAAGTTGAGAGATGAATCCCAGAGATTTCCCCAGAGAAGCTAAGAGAGAACCCCAAAGTCTTAGAGAGAAATGCCCTGGGAAAAAAAAGCAAAGATGCACAGAGACTGAAAGGGAGAAGCTAAGAGAAACAGAAGCCCAGACACATTTTGGGGAAACCCATTTTGAAATCAAGACCCAGGAACAAAGGACCACAATGCACGAGTCATGTGCCTTCCCAGCTGACAGAGGTGTTCCAGACATCACTGGCCTTTTTTCAATGAAGGTTTCTTCTTGTTGATGCCTTAGTTTGGACACCTCTATGGCTTTAATACTGTCAATTTGTTACCTAATAAATACTCTTTATAAAAGAAAATCCATTTCTGGTATTTTGCATAATGGCAGCTTCAGCAAACTGGAAAACTTTCTTGCCAATATACCCAATTTTATGTTTTGTGACTTCTTGATTGAAATAAGAGCTGTTCTATGATTGAATGCATATATTTGAAGTAATTCATAAGTGAATGCCCATGCATCCAGCACTGGAATCAGGACAGTGTGCAATTCAAATACCCTTACAAATTTTTTCTTCTCCCTATGTAATTTCTCCTCCCTCCTCTTTCAACCTTTCACCCTGACTCGAGGCAAATACTGATCTTCCATATGGTGCATTGGGTAATTTGCATCCACAATTTTTGTAAATTGAATCATACAATATATGCTTTTGTACACTTTTCATTCAGTGAAATTTTTAGTAATCCATGCATATTATACTGAGTCCAGAGCATTCATTGTCCCAATGCTGAATACCTTTCCAATGTACATATATGCCTCAGTGTGCTTATCTAGTCACCTGTTGATGTACACTTGGATTGATTCAAGTTTCTTGCTATGAGAAGTGTAATACCCAGATAAAAATCTCTTTATTTTTTCAACAGAAACAGGAAAACTTCAAATTAAATAATTAACATCAACATGTCAGGTAATTGAAATCACAAGACAACAAAGGAACTTGTGAAATGGAGAGGCAGATTTTTGCAGGGAGAAACAAAACCCAAAATTTAGCTTACCTGAGGGAGATGCCAACAAGTGGTTATTTACCTCATTAAAAGATCCAAGGAAATGTTTAGGTTTCCTAGTTTGCAGGAATGCAATATATCACAAATGGGTGACCTTTACAGTGGGGATTTATTAAGTTAAAATTTACAGTTCTAAGGCCATATGAAAGTCCCAACTAAGTCATTACAAGGATGTTGCCTTCTATGAAGATAGGCAGCCTGCATCCTGGGTTCCTCTGTCAGCTAGCAAGGTGCATGGCCAGTGTCTGCTGCTCCTTTCCTCCGAGGTTTCATTGCTTTAAGCTCCTGGTTCCAGTGGCTTCTTCTCTGGGATACTGTGTGTACTTTTTCAGCTGCTTCTGGGTTTTCTCTAAGGTCTCTCTGATTTTTCTGCTTTTATCATCTCATAACACAGTTCCAATAAAAGGACAGAGTCCCACCTTGAATGAGGTGAGTCACATCTCAAATAGAAATAACCTAGCCCAAAGGTCCAACTCACAATAGGTCTTTATTTTTACAACAACAACACAGGAATGGGTTAAAAGAATGTGGACTTGGCCCTGCAAATGGAGTCACAGGCAGCACTGCATGCTCACTTGGCATTGGGGTTGCTGGAGGGGGGTCAGGGGCAAGGAAGCCACTGGGCTCAGACTGGGCCAGGATCATGGGTGGTCTGTGTCATCCTTTGCACCTGAGCTGGGATGCACCAGGGACTGTGTAGGGGTGGCCTTGGCAGCTGCAGCAGCATTGACAGTTGTGGATGGATGAGCTTCTGCTGCAACACAGGGAGCCAGTCATGCCAGGCCAGTGAGCAGAGGCATTGGTGGTGGCAACAGAGTGGCAGCAGCTGCAGCCAGAGTGCAGCACACCCCTCATGGCTGCCCAGAGCAAGCCAAGATACCTGGTGGCTACAACAGGGAGCCAGCACTGACTCACCCATTCCTGGATCTGGAGACAACCTGGTTGCCAGGGTGCCTCGCAGGGCCCTGAGTGGAGTGAGGAGCTCTTCTGCCTGGATAGAAAGAAACTTGAGGCCATGTTGCAAACTGCTGGTGAAGGAAAAGGCAAAAGTGGAGAAGACTTTTTTCCAAAAGACCATGGAGGAAACAGATACACAGATTGCTTGGCCATCAAAAGTGAAGATTGGTGTCAAATCCAAGAAATATCCCCATATTAAGTTTTCTGTAAAGAAAGATGTTAAAGAAACCAAGGAAATGATCATGTCTGTCTTAGAGACAAAAAGCACTTCAATCATGTTGAAGATAAATGTTTCACATACAGAACATTCACATGTAATTGGGAGAGGTGGCTGTAGTATTTAAAAACTAATGGAAGAAACAGGATGCCACCTCCACTTTCCAGATTCCAACAGGAATAAACAATTTGAATTCTTTCTCTTTTCAGCACAGCCAAAAACCTACATCATTTCAGTATCATTTAAACAGCATTCCTGAATGCCCAAGCCATGTTAACCAATATTTTGTTGCCTGGAGTGCCCACCTATGGTCACACAGCTCCATCTCCTCCTTCTGGTTTGATTCCTACAGATGTCCATATCAACAATATGCAGACAGAAGGCAAAAAATCTCAGCTTCTTTAAATGGGCATGCACAGTCTCCAAATACAAAATATGATGCAAAATCCACTTCAAGATTTGGAGAAAAAGTGCTGAATGCAAATCATGGTGAGCCATCCAGACAGAAAACTGGGACTGAGAAAGCATCCCTAAAACCAAGCCCTGCAGAACGTATTAATGATTTTTTCATTGAAGCAGGCATGCCCCAAAGTCCTTCCCATTCTCCAAATGCTTTTGACTTGAAACAGATGATGAGTCCTGGCTTAGGTTTTCTAGCCATAGCACTAGCTAGAAAAGATGCACAGTCTCTGCAGTTTCATGTTATGGAGCAAGAAAAGGGAACCCCAGGCAAGGCCAGAAAACTCCTCCCAGCAGCCCTCTGCACCAGCCCCTGGGGATGGTCTCTGAGTTCCCCCTGATGGTCCTGAGGATCCACTGCAGCCCAGCCACTCCTGTGCCCTCAGGGGAGATTGGTATCTGGGCTCACCCTGACTTCCCCTCACTATGCCTCTCACACAGTAATACCTGTCTATGTCCTCTGGTCTCAGGTTGGTCAGCTTTAATTAAACTTAGTCCTTGGAGTATTCTTTGCTGATGGCAAGTAGTGACTGAAGTGTTGGCTTATAATTTGTGCTACCAACAACCCATATTGCATGGACCCATTCCAGCCCCTTTTCTGGAACCTGGCAGATCCAGTGAATATCATCTGGATAAAGATAATCCAGATACAGAGCAGAAGATGGAAAAGGGTTTGTGAGGGCTTTACTAGGCCAGTTCCTAACTCCTGTAGCTGCATCTCAGACAGGAAACCCGAGGACAAGGAAACCACAGTGAGTCATGTGCTCAGATGTATCATTCCCATTACATTTATGTATGAATGCTGAGACACTCACATCTGGGAGCTGCCACTAGAAAGAAGAACCACAGGGCTTTCATGTTTTTGAGGACAAGGTCCATGACTCCCAGAAAATATTTTCCAGGGGAAGAGCAAGTCTGAATTTAAATAAATGTCATGTTTTTTTTCCTAATTTTATTTTGAAATAAATTCAAACTTACAGGAAGAGTTGCAAAAACAATACAAACCCGAAACACAGAACTCCAGCATACCTCAAACACCTCCCACAATACCCCAATCCACCAACTTTAACATACTATCACACCACCATTTCTTTCTTTCCCTCCCTCCCTCCCTCCCTATCATCCATCATCTACTGCTCTGTCTTCTGAATATAATCGAGCAAGCTGCATAATCCTTGAACAAACAATATAATTCACATATACCTTTCCCATGAACAAGAACATTCTTTTATGCAATCCCATAAAGCACAGCTAAGAAGTTCAAGAATTTCAACATTGATACAAAGCTTACATCTATACTTCCTTTTTTTTCCTTACATCCCAACTGTGTCCCTTTGAGCCTCCTCTCCTCCATCCTCAGATCCCATTTAGGATCATCCCTGGCATTTAATTGTCATTATCTATTTCAACTGTCTTTTTTTTTCAATTGTGGAAACATATATACAGCCTAAATTTTCCCATTCCAACCCCTCCCTAGCATTCCATTAGTGGGATTAGTCACATTTAGAATATTGCAATGCCATCAACTTCCCACCATCCATTACTAGAAATTTCCCATCACCCCAAACAGAAACTCTACACTCATTTCTTAACTCCCTATTGCCCCTTCCCCCTCTTCTCATAACCCATACTCTACTTTTCATCTCTATGTTCATATGCTCTGACATTTTTTTGTGTTTACTGTGGTGCTTTAATGTAACATCTTAAATCTATAACAATCTTGTTTTTCTTCAATACCAACTTAACCTCAATAGGACATATAAACTATGTTCGTATACTTTTAATTTCCCCCACCTTAATGTAGTTCTTGTCAAAAATTACATATTGTACATTGTGTCCAAAACCACTGGTTTATCATTACAGTTTATGTATTTTAGATCCTGTAGGAAGTAAATAGTAGAGTTACAAATCAAAAATACAGTAGTATTGGTATTTATATTTACCATGAGAACTTTATTGGAAATGTTTATATCTTCATGTGGTTTCAGTCAATTGTTTAGTGTTCCTTCCTTTCAGCCTCCTCAATTCCCTTTAGCATTTCTCATTGGACTGATCTACTGGTGACTTTCATCTTCCCCTCATTTTTAACCTCTAGGTGTTTGTGAATTTTCTATGTCTCTGATGGTTGTTGACTTCTATTTATATTCCATTGTGGTCAGAGAATGTGCTTTGAATAAATTCATATATATATTTTTTTAATTTATTGAGACTTGTTTTATGTCCCAGCCCATGGTCAATTCTGGAGAAAGATCTGTGATCACCAGAGAATAATGTGTATCCTGGTGACCTGGGATGAAATATTCTATACATGTCTGCTAAATTTCTCTATATATGTCTCTCTTTTCTTTGTTTCTCTGTCAGTAGGGCTCCATTTTGTATCTGAAGTAGGGAAGGTCTTTTATTAGCAAAATCTCTCAGCATTTGTTTGTCTGTGAAAAATTTAACCTCCCCCTCAAAGTTAAAGGAGAGTTTTGCTGGATAAAGTATTCTTGGTTGGAAATTTTTCTCTCTCAGAATTTTAAATAAGTCATGCCACTGCCTTCTCACCACTATGGTGGCCACTGGGTAGTCACTACTTAGTCTTATGTTGTTTCCTTTTTATGTGGTGAGTTGCTTTTCTCTTGCTGCTTTCAGAACTGGCTTCTTCTCTTCACTATTTTACAGTCTGAACGGAATATGTCTTGGAATAGGTTTATTTGGATTTATTCTATTTGGAGTTCCCTGGGCTTTTATGCTTTGTGTATTTATATTGTGTAGAAGGTTTGGGAAGTATTCCCCAACAATTTTTTGAATACTCTTTCTAGAACTTTACCCTTCTCTTCTTCTGGGACACCAATGAGTCTTAAATTTGGATATTTTATTTTATCTATCATGAACACACGAAGACTTGTCCACTTGGTCAATGGATCCTTGGCCCCCATGGTTTAGAAGTCACCAATCAGAGATTTCCCAAGAGTAAACATGGAAGGAAAAATTGCCTCATGTGATCCTCAAATTGTAAGTCCTCTTTCTCCCAGGAACAAGGAAATGGAGAAAAACATGGAGAGTTTATGCAGTGGCAGTTTGTGAAGTCATAATCAATAAGATAACATTACAGTGTTTAATCTTACAAAGTAGTATGTAGTTTTTGTTGAAGTGTGTTAATGAGGGTGAAATTTCCTATATTCTAAGATTTACCCTAAAATAGATGGCCTTGTGGATTAAGTGTTCAAAGCCCATACCCTGACTACAGTCTACTAGAAAACAAAAGGGAAGGCTACTTCTGATGAAAACTCAAAATGAGCCTATTCTCTCAGAACAGGCCACTCAGAAGAAAATTCTGAAGACATGGAGTTTCCCAGAGAAATCTCAAAACATCTCATCCTTACTTGCACTTTTATCTTATGCCCTTAGTGAATATATCCACAAATTAGACCAGACATTGTTCAAATTCTGTATGTGAGTCTAAAGTAAAAATGTAAAAATGTTTCCTCTTATTACAACAGTAGAAGTCAGAGAACCATAAATCTAGGGAGATAACACAGGGGAAGTTTTCAGTTGGAGAGGAAGCCCCAGAACCTAACAGGAAACCAGCTGTGAGCATCACATCAGCACCTGCACCTGGAGCTGGACCCTGTGCTCTGTGGTCCCTGAGCACCCCCTGCAGGCCAGTCCACTCCCAACACCCTGAAGGGAATGCTCACTGAAGGGAAAGCTTCTTTCTGGCTTCCC
The DNA here is from genome assembly GCF_015220235.1 of Choloepus didactylus. Taxonomy (NCBI): domain Eukaryota; kingdom Metazoa; phylum Chordata; class Mammalia; order Pilosa; family Megalonychidae; genus Choloepus; species Choloepus didactylus. The sequence goes on along the minus strand of NC_051325.1, from coordinate 2,396,646 downwards.
AATGACTCTTCCTCACTGTTTATTTCATACAGTAACACAAGGCTGTAATCTTGATTCTAAGTTTTGTGTATTTCAGATAAACTGTATTCCTGTTTTCTTCCCAGATGGTGAATCAGCACTTCATGAAATCTGTACCTCTTAGTACCTACATCAGTTTTTAAATCTCCAACATATTTCAGTCACCTTCATGGTGTCTGTCAGAGCCAATCCATCCAGCAGATACTGAATTTGAATCAAGGACTCCAGGGGAGAATGTCATAGACACTGCAGATGGCAATAAATCTCCACCAACTGATCCTCACATTGGATGTTTGTGAATGCAAAGGCATCCTGGTCAGAAAAACTTGCATATATCCAAATTTTTGATCAGTGCTGTCCACTCACATTCATGTGCTCAATACTGTCTGTTCTCCAGAAAATGACCTTTTTTTAAAAATTGTGGAATATAACATATATACATAAAAGTGATGACTTTCCAAGTGCAACTTAAAAACTAGTAAGCAAATTTCAGAGAATGTTATAGGTTACAGTTCCATAGTTTCATTTACTTCCTTATTGTGAAATATAACATTTACATAAAAGGGGATAACTATAAAATTACAATGGAACAAGCTGATGCAGAGCAAATTCCAATCAACATGGGTTGCAGTTCCACCATCTCAGTTTCTTCCCTCTAGCCATTCTAATACCTTAGCAACTAAGAAAAAAATAATGAAAGCATTCAGCTTTCATACTTCTTAAATTTGATATAGTCTATTGCTATTCCTTCCTCAAGTTAAACCACTTTCCCCTTTTCATGAATGACTAGGTAGCAGCCCTCCTAACTTTTCATGTTGAAAAGTCAGTCAAAAATATGAAAAAAGTGGGGCTGTTTTGTTGATGTTAAGGAAGAAGCTGTTGCCTCTGGGTTTTGGGAATTAGCTGGTATAGGAACAATCTGGAGGATTTAAGTTTCTGAAGAAAATACTGAGTGAAACTTTTATAGAGTCTTAGAGAGGGGCCTGGCTATTTCTTAGGGTTTGTGGGACTACATTGGCTTGAACTTATCATACTTGACCACTTGACTTATCTCTCTGAAGCTTTCATAGGAGTAACCTCCAGGACGGTCTCTTGACATTATTTGAAATCTCTTAAAAAGGAAACCTTTTTCTGTTACATTTCTTTCCCCCCTTTTTGTCAAAAATTCATTCTCCTTTTACAACAACAGTAAAAGAAAACTCAGCTTATCACAAACTTCATGGTGAACTGCCTCTTTTAGGTCTCAGTCACCAAGTGTGTTGACCTGGGAAATAATGCTGGGGCTCTCTCTCAGTGCTGCATGGTCTGGGCAAGGATGGTTTTTAGCAGCAGGAGAGGGGCCCTATTTGCATTTCCTCCTATAATTCAGGAAGGTCTGTGTTTGGTGGCCTTCAGCAAGGATAGTGTCCATAGCAGAAATGGATGACTTGAGGGACAAAAGTTGTAATGATAGCAGTTGTGAAACCATGAATCCTTATTTTGTGATATTTCTGGGCTATTGATTTAGCACCTATTGTCTTACTTCATTATATATCCATAAAATATCTGCAAAGTATGAGGGTTACGGTTTCTCGGCCTGTCCAAGAATTGTACAGATTAATAATTAGATAACAGAAGAGAAGAGTAACAGTGTGTAATTGTGGTTTTAATTTACATTTACCTAATAATCTTTAGCAAATATTATTATGGTTATTAAACATTTGTGTATCATTCTTTGTAAAATGTTTAGTCATACATGTTGTGTGTTGAGGTTAATATTTAACTATGTGTATAAATTCTGGACATAAGAATGTTATTCATTCTATGAAGAGTGATTATTTTCTTCCATTCCTTGGATTCATTTTAATTCCATTAATATCATTTGATACAAAAATTACATTAATTTTGACAAAATCCTATTGTATTTTTTGCCTTAATGATTATGCTTTTAATGCCATATCTAACAAATTATTGCATAACCCATTTTGTTGATGTTTCAGGGATTGGGTTGATTATAAAACACATTAAAACTAACAGGCATCATGATGATCACTTTGAAAAACCCAAAGAAAGGCATTAAATATATCCAATTTTCCAACTTTTCACAATAACATATTTATATAATGAAGCCTATTTGTATGATAAATTTTGGCAAATAAGTAATATAAAATAAATGACAGTTTTTCACATCCTATGTCCTGTAAATTAATATTTATGACCATAATTATTTTCAACTACCTCCTTAGCCTAGTCTGTGTTGAAGAGACATGCTTTTTAATGTTGGAGTTTTCAGGTTACATAATTATGTCTAAGGCTCCTGTGCAAACACATTCTCGAAGGCATCAAAAGATATAGGCCAGAGGGCTTTAATTGTTTTTTAAAACAAAATTTTATTACAGAATATGATATATTTGCAGAGAAGTAATAACATTCCAACTCCAATTAAACAAGAAGTTAGAGAGCAAATTCCAAAGGAAATTATTGGTTACACTTCCACACTTTCAGTTGTTTCCTAATTATGAAATATGACATATATATAAAAGGATAATATCTTTCAAAGCATGATTTAACATGTACTTATATAGGAAATTTCCAAAGTTGTTATGAATGACAATACTATAATTTCTGTTATTCCCTTATTGTAAAATGTAACGTATATCTAAAAATGATATTTATCACAATATAATTTAAATATTAGTTATGGAAAAAATTTCAAAGGATCCTATGAATAAAGTTCCAATATTTCAATTCTTTCCCAATATCTATTCTATACCCTAGAAACTAAGAAAATGAAAATCTGAGGAAAAGAAAATGAAAAGAAAATAAAAACAAAAGTAATGTGCACAAAAATTAAGAATATATATATTTTGGGTCAAATTGTTCAAACAACCACATAAGTGAACCACAATTTTCATTCTCCCTCTTTCAGTGTGGGAAACTAGTCAGTATTGGTGAGGCCTAACTAAAACATATTGCAAGTCAAAAAAAATCCCACTGGAAAGACATATTTTGGCATGTGATGAACAAATCTGGGAACCAAACACAGCCAAACTTTGGAGAAAAGTAAAAGAGGATATTAAAATGTAAAAATTGTGAATTATCTACAAGTAAAAAAAGTGAGAGCTAACTTATCATACACAGCAAAATCATGATACCAGAATTGAGAAAACAAAGCATAATAAAGGAAATATACAGATAAATTATCTTAGAGAGAATATATAGACTGTACTGCTAAATGTGAGAGACTCATTTACCAGTGCTTCTCAGTAATTAACAAATGATGCTGAAAACCTGGTATGTATTGCCCAGAATACCCTTAGATTTATGTTACCCCAAACACTATAAATTGATAAGGTCCTTATCTTGACCAGGGGTCTGGGCCATAGAGAAACTCTAGTAGAATTGCTCATTGTAATTACAGTCCTGCTTGAATTAACCCTCCTGGAAGCACAAGGAATAGGAGGCAACTTTCATCTTAATGGACACTTTCCTTTAAATATGTGTGACTTGTCTGGTGGAGATTCTCTTTAAGAAAACAGGGATAAGGTAATAGTTCTTATGGGTTGTAACAAAGCTTCAAGTGCATCACAGTTTACTCCATTGCTGGAAAAAACTGAGGATATGTACCAAATATGTTGTAATGGAAACAAGATGTATATGTTCTTGTCTTCAAATGTAGAAAATTTCATGAAGTTGAATTACCATCAATAATTTTTTGTTGTTAACAAAGGAACATTGATTTACTGACTGGCTGTTTTGGTGTTCCAGCTAAGAGGAGCTAATATATATTTTCTTTTCTATTCAAAATCTCAATTTGTTCAATTTTTGTGCATACAAGAATTGGACCCTCTCCAAGGAAAGAGGATGTGGAGGGGAGAAACTAATGCAACTGACATCAAATGTGAGATTATGTATTGTGAGAAGGCAGGTCAGGCTCCCTGCATAGAGGCTTTTAAACAATTATTAGTTTAATCACATGAGTCCTGAGCATGTTCCTTGATAAGAAGAATGAGTGTAGGAAGAAGCATGAATATAATTTCACTGGTTCACCAATGGCACATGACTTTCCTCCAAACATTGGTCATTTAAAGCTGGAAACTATTTTGTAAAAGAGAAAAAAATATTCTTACATGCTGAAAGTCTATTTGGCTCTTCATGAGAAATATTTTGTTCTATGAGAAAACTTGATGTAATGATGAAAATTAACAGTATCTCAACTTTAAAACATTTACTGAGAGATAGAATTACTCTTTGGAATACTGATGAGATTTGTGATATTATTTATTAATTGATGACAAATATCATTTAGAAAATCTGACACTAATTCTCAGTTCCTACCTGATATGTAAGGGTAAGTGAATAATACTACATATGAAAACTACATTGTACTATTTGAAACACTGTTGGGAAAAAAGGAATACCTCAGACATCCTTATTAATTCCATGTAACGTAGGAGATAGTTTCTTAATATTTTAACAACTCTTCTGAATATTTACTCAAATTTATAACTGACAAATTTAAATGCTATTTTAAACAGAAATGGAAAATTAAGGCCCACAGTAATTCCCATTCAAATAACTGAATTCATTTATTTAACAGTCCATTCACTGATTTTAGTGTACTTTCCAGTAATGTGATGGACATTAAGTGCTTGCACTCAAATAATAGTTGCATCAGTGTATGTAAAGTTTTGAAATACTTGTCAGCTGCATTTCTAAACAGTGCTCAAATGTGACAATAGGGATTTAAAAAAAAATCATGACTTGTAATTATGCAAAAGCAAATTTCCATACTTTGACTAAATTTGTATGAATTTGAGTATCAGAAATGCTGGCCAGGTTTTAATGCTATCAGAACCCACTCAAAGTCTTCAATTCACTGTCCTCTTCTATGCAATACTGATGACAGGACATGGAGTGAGTGCTCCTCATGACCGACTCTGAGGTGAGCAGTCAGGTAAATCCAGGAAAGGACTAGGGATAGTGGAGGGATAAGGTCCAACTCACTCTACTAAGACATCTCTATAAAGAAAATGGACCAATGAAACTGGACGTTTTTGCACCATAAATTTAACAATACCTTAAGAGAAAGGCAACCCTGGGTCAAAAGACATAGTAAAGAATTGGGGAATAATATGCCTGGCATAAATGTGGCTAATTTTGATGTGCAGAGCCACATGTTGCTTCCATATACCACCCAAGAGAAACAAATGGGACCATGTTTTAATACAGGCCCTCAGAATGCTCCTCCTATACCTCCAACTAAAGGTAACAGACAGGAACAAGGTCAACCTGCTGTGCATTGGAGACATCACCTTATTTGTCAGGAAGATGCATGACCCTTCAGCTTCCCCAGTCAAGCCCAACTGCAGCAGAGATGCTAAGACAGGCCCACTCCTGAGAGATGCAGGAATCCTCAGATGGACAGATTGCCCTAAAGTCTTCTCAATGGCCTTGGCTATCCCTCCTTTAGGGTCTGAAAGCCAGAGTAGAAAATTTCCACCCAACACCCCTCCCATTCTCCCTCACTCAAGTTCAGACTTGCATTGTGAGCTCTCAGATCTCCTGGCTCCATGGTACACCCTCCATTTTCTCTCTCAGAAAACTTTCCTCAAAATAAAAATGAAACCATGCATATTTAACTTGATTAGGGTGCTTTTCAAAGAACCCAGAATAAAAAAACATTTTAATACAAATCCTGATGAATATTGTGATGTTTAAACTTGACTATTTTTAATCCCTTCCTTCTTTGGACCCACATCCAGACAGGTGTATAGTAAAGCCTGTGTGTGTGTGTGTTCCTGGGGAGCATGCAGGAAATGTAAATCCACCACACCTGGGAACTCTACGCCAGTTCAACATAGAGTCAAAAATAAAGGCCAAAGAGTAAAACTACTTTGAAAGCCATTTTAAGACATTGTCAAGTTCCTTCAATATATAATAGGTGTTTCTGGTAAGAGTCAGTGATTTCACTACTCTTTTATTTACTCAAGAGAAAGATATGCTAAAGGTCCATAAAAGAATTAAAACTGAATATTCATAGCAGATTTCTTGGTAACCACTGTAAATGGATACAGTCCAATGACCATCAACAAGGAAATAGATAGAACAATTTTGTTTTATCTGTGTAGTACAATAATACTGTTACAAAATTGAATTAACCATTGAAAAAATAAATAAATGAAGGCCCAACCCAAACCCTTTGACTTAAATCAGCTGACATGCTTGTGCCTACACTGTTCTCTCAGGGAATCACTCCATTGATAGTAAATTGTCTCTATAATTCTCTTGGTGAATCAAATGTCATCATTCTCAACATTCAAACTAAATTTTGGTGTATGCAGTTCCATATTGTTACTCTGATGCTCTCATAAATAATGCAACTGGGGACAGGATTCCTAGATGTTGACCCCCACAATAGGGTCTTCCCTGATTTTGGTGACTAACTGGCTCTGCTAACTGAGAACCAGCATGAACTCTGAGCTGCACTACTTTGTGCTGCATTTTCTGAGTTCTATCAAAATTCTGTTATAGATTTAACCAAGATAAGATGGATTTATCAATAATCCTGGCATTATGGGACAGGATAGGGGAACAGCATTCTTCTTGTAGTGGTCTTTGGGCATGTATCTCAGCCCAGATCATCTGTATTCTTGGAATGATTCCAGCATAAGTTCTGAGTAATTCTGGGTTCAGGTTAATGACTCTGACCCTCTGAATGATTAGCTCTGAGTCTCAATGAGGCATTCTCCTCTGTTTTACAATGCACTTGGTTTGGAAATACTATAACCCACATGTTCCCACATGAGTCCATCTGTTGGTAGCTTGTGTGGAAACAGATTCAGTTACTATTTGAAGAACAGAAAGAGTTTGTATATTGTGAATGCTGAGGTCCACACTCATAATGGCAGGTGACTCTTCAGGACACCAGAAAATGTCTGTCCTGCTGCTGCTGCTGTCTGTGCCTCTGTCGCAATGAATGTCCTTGATCCTCAGTTTATGGAGAAAGCCCTCATGGGCCTTAGGGCACAGACAAAGGTTTATTAATTCAGCTGCTGCCATGAGGACACCTCTAAAACTGATAATATTCACTAAGACTCTCTGATAAAGAAACTGAAAAAATATGAGCAGGGTAGAGTATACACTTCAGAATTATAACTATTAACACCTCTGTATGTCCTGGAGGCAAAGTCAACAGTGTCAGCCCATCTATTTCCCACAGAGCAAGAAAGCTGCCTTCTCTGACAAAAATGTCCCTTTAACTCAGTCCATAGGTGGAGTTCCCACCATTTTCCAGCCACCCCAGGAACCCCAGAGCATCTTCCATGGAGAATCCTCTCTTTCATGAGAACTCTCCAAGACCTGACCCAGGTGTCTTTAGTGGCACTCTTACTAAATGAGAATGTATTTTAATTCTGCAGAAATTGTTAAGAAAATAAAAAATATTGGACACAACCCTGTGAAACAATTTCCGAGTGATTCACACTCAAATGTGGTCCTGAAGTATCCACCACCACCCTTAACCATCTGATCCTTAAGTCAGGACACACATGAGCTCACAAAAAATTGTGGTGTTGTCTGCAAAGATAGTCTGGAATTTTCTATTTTAAATTAGGATATGTTTGTCTCTAATTAAACACCATTGTTGAATAGGAATGGAAATACTTTCATAAAATAAAACTTTTAGCTCACAATCCTCCTGAAGCCCTCAGGATGGAGCACTTTAAATTGGAAGGAATATTTTATACAGCACATGTGATTTACACCCAAATCCATGAGAAAAAAATGAGATATGCTGATCCAAAATATTATTTGCCAGGTTGGAAAAATATAACTTTTTCCATGTAAGGAATGGAAAGAAATGTATGATAGAGGGGAGTAAGAGGGAGCACCAGAAAATGAAGGGTCATATTTTGCTAATAATTTATGCTACCACTATTTTTCTCATTGAGGATGTAGTCACTACATGGAGACCCAAGGACACAGTGCAGAAAGACCAGGGCACTGTCATGCACAGCTCAGTGTACCGTGGGGTGTCCCATTATAAGCTCCTCACAAAGGCATGTATAATGGATATTTTTCTACTTTCCCTACACAATAAATCAATTCTACATCCACATTCATTTTTTTTCCAAACACTATTAATCTGGCTCCTAATGGCCATATGCCTTTCCTGACTCAGTCCACACAGAGCAGATAGGAGAGGGTCCCAGTCCATGGTGAGGGAGGATGGGCCCTCAGCTTTTCCCCAGGGACTGCAAGAGCCACAGCCTGAGCCAGAACCTGAATCCAGGACAAAATCATGAACACTAGAGTCTAAAGCACAGGGACATGACACCCATTGTAGGGGAGAAGAAGGCGCATAGGGAGATGTAAAAACCAAGTCCCAGAGGAAAGAAAATGAATTATCAGAAGAACAGACAACTAGCACAAGGCTTAGTCTGATCTGCTCACATTACGTGAGGAGGAGCAGTCAGATTTGAGATCCATTAGTATTTACAGGATACTGGTGCTGAAATAGCTTCTCAGGACTCTTACCTGAACCCCAGAGTGTTGTATCAGAGAATCCAGTTGACATCTCTGCACTGAGGCTGACTGACATGCCCCATCAGGCTGCCTTGAGCTGCTTCAGAGCTCTGAGGTGACCACTGGCAGGGTCAGTTCTGCCCCCATGATGGACAGTCTGCATTATATGCATTTGAACAGGTTTTCTGCTATTAAAGTGAACTTTTCTAATTCAGAGAATCCAATGTTGGGCACTGAATTATACCTCTGATGATCTGCCCCTAGTTAACTGTAAGGTGGCAAGGAAGCCCAGACCTTCCAGAAAACCAACCCTTTCCTTCCAACTGCAACTGCCCCTGTGTTGGGTAATGTATACTCTGGGTCCAGAGCACACCTGACGCAAAGCCCTGTCCTTGAATGCCTACAGGAGAGCTTTGTATCTGGGATTCTCACATTGTTTGTCTTTTGCACAGTAGTACATGGAAATATCCTCAGATCACAGGATCCCCAGGCTGTTCCAAGCCTCATCCAGACTTGACCACCTGCATCTCATACTGAATACCTGTAAGGAATGAAAAAATCCTGCCCAGGAAAACTACCATACATAGCTTTTTGTCTCTTAATCATATTCACTCACACACCTAATATCTCTTATCTCAATTAAATGAGACAAAGGAAATCAGAAAGGAAAACCTAGCTCAGCACAAACTCCAGAGTGAATTGTCTTTGTTTTGCCCCAGTCACTGAGTGGAAACCCCTAGGAAACCTGGGACTGGGGCTCCTCTCCAGTGCCACAGGGAAGGGACTGGGTAGCTTTCATCAGCAGAGGGAAGGACCACATTTGTGTGTCCTCTTGTTATAAAGGACACAGTGGGTGTGGACACCTTCAGAGAGGGCAGTGCTCATAGCAGAAATGAGTGTCCTGGGGGAGTTAGCAGCAATGACTACAATTTTGAAAATATGACATATTATTGTGTGATTGTTCTGGGATTGGTTTTTACAAAAGTTGTAGTCTTTAATTTTTGCATATGTAAAAAATCATGCATTCTAGGCATCAATAATACTTCCATTTTACAGATGTTAAACTACAAAGTGAAGGACAGAGGTGCTGCATGATCTGGTAGGAATGAGCCCCAGTGTCTGTCAAGTGCTACCCACTACTAGACATGCCTTCTCCCATGGACAATCTCCAGGATAGAGATGGGCATGCCTGGTGTGGCTGGTAGAGCCCCTTACAGGTTATGAGATCTGAGATTGAATGTCTTGTATTCTGGTGTTTCAAAAAGCATGTAGAAAGGCCAGGGTTCATAAGATGTATTTTCAGGATTCTCTGACATTTCTGCATCAATATCTTTCACTCTATGTCTCCCTTTCCAATGTTGTAACTATTTGAATATTTAACAGTTAGCTCAGGTGTAATTGAAAAAAAAATTGAGCTGCACATGTGAAGTGCACAATACTATGAGTACTGACGTAGGTGTACACCCTTGCACCCAACAACACAGTCATGATAGTAAACAAACCAGCACAAAAGTCACCTCTTTACCTCTGTAGTACCTCCCATCTGCACCTACAAATTGAATGATCAAAAATATGATAGATGTTAATCAAAATATATAGATAACTTGAAGTTGAATGATTGACAACCATGCATTAATAAGCAGTAATGGTCACACTGGATAAAAATGCAGTAACCAGCTCTGCACTGTATATGAAATTGTCACTTCATATATAAATACATAAAAGGTTAAAAGTGAAATCAGAATACACAAATGGAATGACAACACGGGACAGATAACTTTGAGCAAAAATATTAATTTCAGAGAAAGTGGACTTCAAATACATAATATTATTAAGGATAAAGTGGACTATATCAAAGTGATAATGAATCAATTTTCCAAGAGACATAAGCAAGCTTAACTGATAGAGAATAAAAGAGAAATAAACAGAAAAACACAGTATAGTTGTAGAATTCTGTTACATTCTCTTTCAGTAAAAGAACAAGCTGGGAGAAAATAAGTTCAGCTAGAGATGACCTGAATAGCTTTACACATCAATTTACTAAATAATATGTATAGAACAGTCTACTGCATAATAGGATAATACAGAAACTTTCATTAAGCAAGAGACTATTAGAGACTTCAGGACTAAATGCACTGTGATGCCTTGACTGGATCTTAGACAAAAATAAGCATGTCATGGAAAACTGATGAAATTCCAATAATGTCTTCAATTTAATATATCTAAATATACCAGTTTTAAGTTCTTCATAATGTCAAATTTGCCATGCTTATATAAGGTACTAATTTTAGGGAAAACTGGGAGTGAGGTATATTTGACCACACTGTATTTTCTTTAAAGTTGTCTGTAAATCAAAAATTCTGCTCTTGTTTGCTAATGCTGCTGTTTTGCAAAATACCAGAAATGGATTGGCTTTTATAAAGGGGGTTTATTTGGTTATAAAGTTACAATCTTAAGGCCATAAATTGCCGAAGTTAAGGCACCAACAAAGGGTACCTTCAGTGGACAAAGGCCATTGGCATCAGGAAAACCTCTGTTACCTGGGAAGGCACATGGCTGGCATCTGCTTTCTCCCAGGTTGCCTTTCAAGATGGTGTTCTCCAAAATGTTGCTCTTGGGTAGTTCTTACCTCTCTTAGCTTCTCCAGAATTTTTCCATGTCTAAGTTTTTATACTTAATCATTTGAAACACACTTTATTTTTATGCTTAACAAGCTGTGGAATCTAACCTCAATCTTTATCAGGAACAAAGAATGATACTTAGAATATCATCAGAAATTCAAATTTAAACTTTAATATCTGCAATATTTTCTGGAGCTATTCTTACAAATGAATCATGACTTCTGGGAGAGCAATATAACAGATGATTTATTTATATAGAAACTAAAATTTAGAAGAGGAATTACTATTACTTTAAAACTAACTTATAAGTATAGATTTTCCATTTCATCCTATAATTAGTTCATTACATCATGTCTCCCACTTCCTCCTTTCTTGCTTGGGCATGTTTAGCTTCTCCTTCAGTAAAATCTTCTAATATAAGACATGAAGTATATGAATTATCTATCCCAGTTGTTTTAGCAAAGCTTTACACTGTCTATCATTTCTAAATTGTACTAAAGTATTTTTGTGGCAAGTGTTCTGTTAAGTAGGCCACAATATTCAAAGGAATAACTGGCTCTTCTCTATTAGAACAGAAGTCATCATGTGATATTTGATACTAGCAAGGCTCCACAGCTATCTAATCCCTATGAAGAAGGAAAGAGTCAATGTCTTCTTTTTCAGATTCCTCCATAGATGTAATTTCCTCTCCTGCTGAAACTTTTCCATCTCCTCTACATACTCTTTTCCATCTTTAATTTGATTAACATCTGAATCTACTTGTTCTCTTATGTGCATTCCATGAGGAGTAATCATAATGTTTGCTGGAATTCTTGCCCTTTCAGAAATTGGCTAGGCCCATGGGTAATAAGCATTCAGTCAGGGTTAGTTGATCATTTATTTAAGATAGAGATTGCTTTACCCATAGGTTCAAACTAGCATTCTTAGGCCAGGATTAAAATTTAAATGATATTTGAAATATTCTGTTACTCTTTTATCCAATTCAGGGGGATCCTAGTAAAATATTACTCTGTCCATCTTTTTAGGTGGGGTCCCAAAACCACTGATTACAGCATACAATGAAACAGTGTTTTGAATTACATTTAGATTTAAACTTACCACTAGAACAAGTGACATTTTAACAACAAAGAAAGATCAAAGTCCCATGTGAAGTCACAGTCATTGTTTCATCACCAAGCTCCGGAAAGTTGGCCATTGATTTTTTGTCTTGGAAGATGTCCTACATGGTGATGGGTACAGGATCTCCTGTCTGACTGCATGGTTGTCCTGGCAGATCACAATGCTCAGTAGATGTGCAGTTTGCTCATCAGTGGATATGGAGTTGTTGCTGGGATATAGAGTCTCACTCTTAGATGCTAGTCTTAATTGTTTGTGAAATACTGCAACTGTTTGTTGTCCCCACATCTCCTAGGGCACTCACTAGAAGGAATGGGTGACAGCAAATTAAAGCAAGCACCATGACAATTTATTAAATGTCTATCTAAACTTTGAATATTAAGCTGGTTGCTATGTTGCATTTTTAATGGAAGGAAACACTCACATGTTGGATTGGTGTCATAAAACCAGTGCCCTCTATCCAGGAATTTTTCTTCAGGCAATTTACATATATGTTTCAGAGAAAGTCTGTTACCCTTAGTTATGATAAAGGCACTATCAAAATTATAAGTTAGGAAATTTATAGACTCAAAGTTTTTAGGTTCAAAACTAAGGTGTTATCAACTCAATTACTTCAATTATTTCTCAATGAAGGCAGTAGCATTCTGTGGCTGATTGCCAGTCAATCCTTGGTACAAGGCTTTTTTAACACATAGCAATGCATGTGGTATCATTTCTTGGTCTCTCCTTTTTCTGAGTTCCATTGACTTCCAGCTTCTGGCTGCTTCATTAAGATTTCTGTCTCTTTGCTTGAGTTACATTCTGCCTATAAAGGACTCAGGATTAAGACAGTCTTGATTCAATTGGCCATGATATTGCAAAAGAAATTTCATCTAAATTTGGTATTTGTAATGGGTTGTCACCACAGGATTGGACTGAGATTAAGAACACAGTTGTCTACTATAGGTAGCTGCAAGCCACCACACTTGCTTTTCCATAATATAAAATGATGGTGATGATCTTTCTATGTGCTTATGTAACATTTGAATAGCCTTTAGTCTCTTTCTAGTCTTTGGGTATTTACCTGTTTTATACTTGGATTGCTTATTAACTCACTGTTGCATTTTGTAAATTTTTCATATATTCAGATTATAATTTACTGGTGTATATGGAATTTGCAAATGTAGTTTCTTCTCTATTACTACAATTTTCATTTTTAGTGTCTCATAGCTAGACAAATGTTTTAGATTTGGTGTACTCCAAATTATCATCATTCTATGAATCCTGTTTCCTCAAGCATAACTTATTTCCATGATTATTATTTTAATTCAAATGTCATATATGGTGAAATCTATCCAAAGTATTTGATATTCCTGATCCCTCACAGTGTGTTTTCTTACTCATTGATCTCTGTCAGGTAAATGATAGATTTTTTTTCTTTATTTTATATAATGATCATTATTTTTCACAGAAAGTTTCTTTAAAAGTTTAGACAATTATGTTTTATGCACGAACTTGATGTTAAGATTTGAAGAAAAATGCTTTGCTGTATTTCTTTGGCCTGATTGCCCATCTGATAAAATAAGAGTTGTTTCTTGGTGTCAAGTTTAGGTGTCTGCTTTCTTAGGTGTTATACTGATTATCCTATTTGTGGAGACCCTTTGGATATATTCATCTCCTAGACTCAAAATTTATTACTTTTATGTTCCATATGAAGACCTGAATGTTCATTTCAGACAGCCCATGATTTGAAATTTTTAATGTTTTCTTCCATTTCACACATATTTTCATTTATGTAATATTTTATTCTTCAATACAAAAGATGAAGATATTTGTACTTAAGCAATTAGCCATGCTTTCTTATCTCCTGTTACTTCCCCATATTGACATACAACTATTTAATAAATATGTATGTTTTCATTCCTATATGATTGTATGTAACAGTCCTCAGCCTATAGATGATCCATTTTTCTGATGTAATTTGATCCTATGAAGCTGAGTCTTTATGAAAGAGAATACTGTCTTGACATTATACACCCATAAGGAGAATGGTACTTTCATACAGTAAAAATGAAATCCTATGCTTGGATTCTGCTGGGTGTGAACAGGAAACCCTAGAGAATAACAGGAAATGCCAAATTCATTGAACCCTTGTTTTCTCTAGAGGTGTGGGCACAGTTTAGAATCTGCACTTGTTTTTGTAGAAAAGTACCATGAGACTGCACCTCTGTGCTGTCCTTGTACAGTAATACTTGACTGTGCCTACAGAGTTCATGTTGGTCATCGCAAGAAACACCTGACTTCTGACATTGTTCATGGAGACTGTGAGCTGGCCCTTCTGGGATGCTGCATAATACTTATAATGATCCTGCCATGTGGATGCTAACCACTACAATGCCTTCCCTGAGGGCTGAAGGATCCAGAAGACACCTATTCCAGAAGTGCTGAATGAGAACCCAGAAAAGGTGAAGATCAGTGTAAGGGTCTGGGCAGGTTTCACCGGAGCAAGACCAGTTTCCTTCAATGTGACCTTGGAAAAAGCCCCTATGGAGAGAACACAAGGAGAAGGTGAAGCCATTCAGAGTGAGAAGTGGAGTCCTTTCATACCTGTGGGATGCCCTTCACAGAGGACTCACAGGTAGGGACAATCAGCAGCAAGACAAAGGAAAAAATCCTGTTCAATGTGGATCCCAGGAGTCATGGATGCCAGACAATTGCTCAGCTTTTCAACCCAGGGGAAGGTGGAGCTGAGGAAGATTTGCATTGATCTTATAAAGCCATGACCCTCATGTCACAAGACATGTACAGAACCAAGTGTGATTTGGAAGTGAATGGAAATAATAGGACTGGTCTCCTTTTTCTCGTCAATTTCTCAACCTGATTTCATGATATATAAAGTTCTCAGAATTAAGATTCCCAATGCAACAGATAGTATCCTCTAATTGGATATTCTTCCGTGGTTTCCTCATTATTATCATTCCTGTCATAGAGGAGTGTGATTAGGGAGCAAGACACACTTGGTTTTTTCTCATCTTCAGAGGGGTGTGTTCTTGAGTGGAGATAGGAGGATACTCAAGCTTATCCCATTCTTCCCTTTCTTTGATTAGGACTTAGAAGAAGGGAATTGTTAAAATGGGATAGGACCTACTTTTGCAGTGCCAACCAGTTACACAGCTTGTGTCTGTAAATGTTTTTACATTCCTGTAGAAAGAGACCATGTAAGTGCATAGTTGGCACTGTCCCAAATCAGCCTTTATGAGAGACAGACAATTGTGTTTATCTCTTTCTTCTTCCAACTCATCACCTAATAAAGGTACTGGGCATCTGACTTGGAGGATTCTCAAGGTAAAAACTGGCTGACTGCAGGTTCTCTCCTACCCTCACTTCTCACATGCCCTGGAGGTGGTTCCATGACTTGTTTATGCTTCTCTATTCTCACTGTTCTAAGCTCTGTGATTTTAAGGAGGTTAATCATTTTGATCCTTTTCTGTGAAATAAGATCATTGCATAATTCATAGTGATGTTGGCAATGATGGAACTGCACAATTTTAAGGAATGTGGTTTACAATCTGGTTCTGTTACTGATGCTTTTGCTTGTCAGCAGCAGAAAAATGTAACTAAAATGGTGATGAGTTTACTGAACATTAACCTGCATCATAGGCTTCATCCATGGACTCTTTCAGAATTGTCCTCAGTGAAGCCCAGCTCCAACTGACGTTTACACATTCTTCTCTCAATTGCAACGTCTAAGTCTTAAAATGAGTAATATTGGCCTACATTTTGTTAGATTCTGTTATGGACAGGAAAGGAAACACATTGATTTGACACTCAACTACATGTTATTGACTGGTAAATGTCTTTTCACAAAAAAAAAAAGAAATGAATTAATGTTTTCCAATGTTGGAGGGGTGATGGATGTTTACCAAAGTTCATTTTCTGTGAAATTGGGCATTTCCATGGCATGCCACCTTCACAGGTGCACACACACACACACACACACACACACACAGAAGTGTGGACAGACATGCACATGCACAGATTACACAATAAATGTTTCTCAAATTTTGATGTAAAAATAACATTACACCTATGGTTATATAGCAGTTTCATTAACTGCAAATAAAACAACTGAAAAAATAATTAAAACAATCAACAAATTCTAAAAACACATTCAAATCTTCTATAAAGGGAATATGAAGTTTTGTTATACAGCTGAATATTACTTCACAATTTTTATCTAATAGTGCAGTTACATATGTTTTTGTGGATGTCATGGCAATATAGTATTAAATGTGGACATAAAAATACCAGGAACAGTATCAAGACACTGCATGCAAAGTAATGTAGTTATTTAGCTATTATTTAAGTTTGGTTTCACTTTTCTTTTTTGCAAGTATAAGACAAATAATGGATCATAGAGAGCAATACACATGGGCCCTCAGATGTGTCATATGATGCTTAGAAATATCATCTACATAGGAAGGGTCTCCTGGATATTCAACTATAGCATTCTCATTAGAGGTTGCATATTTGTGGCCAAAAGTAGATTTTGTTTGAAAGCCCTTGTTATTTTTCAGGAGTTGTAAGCAAATTGTAAGTTCAACATTTTACAACCTACCAATTCTTTTGTAAATGTGGCTGAACACTTTCACATCACCAACATTTATTCATGAGTATGCCACTTTTTGCCTGCTTTCAGCAAGCTTTAGTTTTTATTAAAATACATTAACCATCATAGCAGTTGATAAATTATACCACATTCGTTGTTCTGTTTTTCATTTCCCTAATGACTCACCATGTTGAAAGTTTTTCATTTGCTTTTGGTCATTCGACTACCAGCTTTAGGGAAATGATTACTGAAGCTCTTTGCTCATTTTTAATTATTTGTTTTTCATTTTTCTTTTGCTATAAGAATATATGTGTTTGTGTGGTAATACAAACAGGGCATTCTGCATACTATTCAGTATTCAAATAATCAGATGTACAGACACTTCCTTTTTACTTTCTTGGTAAGAAATGTCAATATTCAGAAGTTATTTTTGTTTTCATTATGTCCAGTTTATTTATAAGTATATTTTATTTTCCCTGTTGCTTTTGACATCATATGTCAGATTCCTTAAAAAATCTAAGTTCAGAAAACTACATCTTGAATCAAAATATCATGAAATGTAAGGATTCAACTTAATTCTTCTACCTGTAGGCATCCATTTGTCTCAGAATCATTTGTTAAAGAAGGTGCTCTTTCATATTGTATGATCACTGCATGCTTGTCTAAAATCAATGGTAGAACAACACTGGAACTTATTTAAGAGCACTGAAATATATACCTGAATGTTTGTAAAGGGGAAATGTTAGATTGTATATATGGTAGCATTTCTAACTTCTCTAATAGTATTCCCTAATAAAGGATAATTGAAAAAAATCAATGAACTAAAGAAAAAGGGGTTTATTTCCATACTCTCTATTCTCTTTTCTTTGTCTATATTTCTATTCTTTTTCAATAACACACATTTTTACTGCTGTTGTTTTGAATTAAGTTTTTAATTCAGTTTTATTGAGATATAGTCACACACCATATAATCATCTCTGGTGTACAATCAACTGTTCCCTGTATCATCATATGGTTATGAATTCATCACCCCAATCTATGTTTGAACATTTTATTTACACCAAAAAGAATCAGAATAAGATTAAAAAATAAAAGTAAAAAAGAACACCCAAATCATCCCCCTATCCCATCATATTTTTCATTTACTTTTTGTCCACAGTTTTCTACTCATTCATCCATACACTGGAAAAGGGCATGTGATCCACAAGATTTTCACACTCACACTGTCACCCCTTGTAAGCTATATTTCTATGCAATCATCTTCAGAATTCAAGGCTACTGGTTTGCAGTTTGATAGTTTCAGGTATTTACTTCTAGCTATCCCAACACACTAAATCCTAAAATGTGTTATCTATATAATGTG
This sequence comes from Choloepus didactylus, assembly GCF_015220235.1. Lineage (NCBI taxonomy): Eukaryota > Metazoa > Chordata > Mammalia > Pilosa > Megalonychidae > Choloepus > Choloepus didactylus. The sequence continues at coordinate 2,378,435 of NC_051325.1, read as the reverse complement.
TAAGAGTGTCCACCAGAGTGACTTCTCAACTCCATTTGGAATCTCTCAGCCAGTGAGGCCTTATTTCATTTCATTTCAAATCCCCCTTTTGGTCACGAAGATGTTCTCAATCCCATGAGGCCAGGTCCTGATTCATTCACAGGAGCCAAATCCTGCTTTGCCAGGGAGATTTACACCCCTGGTAGTCATGTGGTGGGGGGGGACAGTGAGATCATCTGCTGAGGTGGCTTAATAACAGAAAGAGTGCCATGTCTGAACAACAAAGAGGCACTCAGGGGGAGAATCAGGCACAATTATAAGCAGGTTCAGCCTCTCCTTTGCAGTAAGAAGCTTCATAGGGGCAAGCCCAAAGAGAAAGGGAACAGCTTATCAAGCTGTCATTTCCCAATGATTGTGAGAACATCAGCAACAATTCAGGTGAGGAAGTCAAACACTTCTACATCCTACCCAAGCCCTCAGGGGGTACCTCCATATATATTTTAATTCTCTGTCCAAATTACTGTGGGATGTGTTGCTATTTCACTCTAAACTATACAGACCTACCAAATCTCACTTCATATTCAAGGTTCTATGTAAATGTCATTTTTGTACAAACTGACTGTAGAAGTTATGTTGTTTAGAAAATATAGATCCTACAGCAAATAAACATCTCTTCCTTTGTTCTAATATGGAAGTTGAAGTTTCAACAAACAGTCAGGCTAGGGGTTAAAAGTTGAAACTGGCTGTGTGAATTAAGTTTTAAAAATGGAATATCAAATCCTCTGAATTTGTTCTTCTTTTTCAAGATTCATTCAATTCTTGGCATTTCTTACAATTCCATATAAATTTGAGGATTAGGTGTTCTATTTCTGCATAAAAATACACTGGGATTTGATCAAGATTGCATTCAATGTGTACATTGCCTTAGATAGTATTTACATAAAATATTAGCTCTCTCAAATAATGAATGCTCGATGTATTTGGACTCCTTTAGCATTATTATAGGTTTTTAAGTGTACAGAATTTTACCCCATTTGCTAAATTTGTTAATATCTTTTATTCATTTATATGCTATCAAAGACAGAATTTATTCCTTAAAATCTTTTTCAGATTCTCCCATTCTCAGTTTAGAAACACAAATGATTTTTGTTGATCTCTACCCTGCCATATTCTGCATTTTCTTATAAACACTATTGGTTTTTTATGCTGTCTTTGAGATAATCTAAATACAGTATTATTTTATCAGTGAATATAACTTCTTATTTCCACAGCTAAGACTGAGAGAATGACAGTTGGCATCCCACCTGAGTGTCCAGCAGGATCCATGAACAGCTGTAAATATTCTGAGCACTCCTGAGATAATTTCCCCAAGCACCTGCCTGGGGGCCCTGAGCCCACAATCTAGTGAGCAAAAATAATTAGGTCCTCAGTCAAAACCCACAATGCAAGATCCAGGCCTGTGTTTCTTAACCCATTCATAATATACATTTTAATAAATCCTTTTTAAAATCACATCTTCCTAAAGGTCTCCCAGGAATTTGGCTTTGAATAACTTTGAGTCATATTCTCAAACTCCCTATAATGGAATTACATGCTTTATTCATGTATTCAAGTTTCATCCCCATAGGGCCTTGTTTTTAGTAGCTGATTTGTGGTCAGCTTGTATTCATGCACCTAACCCATCATCTCCTGCTGCACACTCAGCCCAAGCCAGGTTAGCTAGACTAATCTCTGCATATGCTCTTCCTTGGATTATTATGTGTCCTACAATTCCAAAGCCACTGATTTAACAAATAAATAAATCCCTGTCCTCTATGTTCTCACCATTAAGGAATTTATAGCACATAGATCCACCTTTTGAAATATGCTTCTGTCATCTTATTGAGTTATGCAAATCCTCTCAAAGTAGTTGAATATTATGAGATCCATTAACCATCCTAGTTAAAATCTTATGTTAGATTTTGTATTTCAAAGGAACTATGCCCCTGAGAGGACACCCTTCCCTAATGCCCCTGCACCTGCCCTGAGGCTGTGCTCAGTGGGTCATGAGCACCCCCTGTAGCCCCAGCCCCTGCCTAGCACATTGGTTCCAGTCAGGTTCACAGTGCATTTCCTTCTCAGGGTCTCATTACTGGATTTGCTCTTGGCTTCAGACTGCTCTTTACAGATGCCACACACTGTTCATGCCATATCCTGACAGAGTGAATTGTCTTCAGTAACTTGGTATACAACAAGGGCAGGAATCTATAGAACCCCTGGGGCCCCTTTCCTGGAGGGTGACAGATGCTCTGACACAGTCCTCTGCACACACACAGTGAATCCAGAAACTTCTGGAGATTTCAGGGTGGCTCTTATTCCTTTTCTGCCCCAATAATTAATTGTCACATCAAAGACAACCTGCACATACTGAACTACTGGGCTGAAAGCAACTTCACACTTGTATTCTACCTATAACACATGCACATATTACACATACATGGACATGCACATATGACACACACACACTCACATACCTACTATGCCTATGACACACACCCAAATATATACACCTATCTAGACCTGCACATGCACACTCATATACACAATGCACACACACAATCACCCATTCCAACTTTTTCCCCCAATCACAAGCATACTCAGATGCAAGTAGCTGCACACATACCAGAGTATGCATTCACACATACCTGCACACAGGCACACACAAACGAACTGACATCTACCATACCCATGTCACCCATGCATACATGCACATACAGAAACACAAAGGCACACACGCACATGGACACACAGACACACATTAAACATGCACTCTCAAATAGACTATGCCCACAACTCTTGCACATATACACATGTACATAAACATGCATGCAAATGTACACTATCTGATACATACATACCTTCACACATGATCACACACATAAACATGTATATAAACATGTGGTGTCTGACTTTTGTAGCACTGGACCCCAAATTTCTCCTTCTTCCCAGCACCCAGCAAATGGGCACTGCCCCCATCCTGGCACTAGAGTTCTGTATGAGTCCTCCTTTTCCAAACAAAAAAGAAGCAAACACGAGCCATGTGACTTTGGTAGTTTGTGCATGCTGGTTTTTACTTTCTCCACATTGCCTGGGAGCCATGCAGATGCCCCCATGAGAGGAGCCAGGCCTGCACCCAGAGGTCAAGAACACAGGGCTGATCTGCACAGTCAATGCAGCCAACACTGACACTCCCTGGATGCATGGGAAGAGACCCTGGACATACAGCCCAGTGAGCTGCTGTTCTCAGTGGACATAAGGCACCATGGGAAGAGCAGGGAGAACAGTGGGCAGGGTGTACCTTCCAGGGGCAGAAGAAGGTGCTGGTCAACAGATTGAGATCCCAGAATGGTGAGCTTGCCAGGGTTCAGAATCCCTGTGAGCCAATGTCTGTGATGGGCCTCCTTGTCTCCCCTCTTGGATGGGGAATTCTCTTGTGTGATGGTGCCACTGTCCCAACACTGTTGTGGGGCCTTTGATGATAATATTCATATTTTTCTGAATATTATAATATTGATATTCATCATGGTTCTGAATACCACAAAGACAAATGCACACACATATGGACACACAGGCACACATTACACATGCACACTAAAATATACTATGTCCACAACTCATGCGCACAAACTGAAACCACTGGATGCTGCTCCTGAGTCCAGGTCATGGTTTTCCTCTCCTCCTCCTTCTTCCCAAGGATGCAAGCACTACATGATAGTAAGAGAAAGTTATTTTTGTAGCCATAAGTTTGGAGAATGAATTTCAAAAAATTAGTTGAAAAATAATTTCATTTACACTTCTATCCAAATCCAGAAAAAAGGTAGGAGATTATATATATATATATATATATATATATATATATATATATATATATATATATATATGTGTGTGTGTGTGTGTGTGTGTGTGTGTGTGTGTGTGTGTGTGTGAATTGTATGTAATAATGTCTTTTAAAATACAAGCACAAAACTACTTTTCTTGAATCATGTATAATTGATAGCACTGCTTAAAAAAGATTCAGTGGCATTTCTTTGGTAGTTACACATTGTGGAGCAAGAAGAGGGAACCCCAGGCAAGGCCAGGGAATTCTTCCCAGTCTCCCACTGCACCTACCAGAGGGTAGCCTCTTATTGCCCCCTGGTGGTCCCTAGTGCCCCCTGCAGTCCAGCCCCTCCTCTGCCTTGCAGGGGATGTTTTCATCTGGGCTCACCTTGAATTCCTCTCACTGTTTCTCTTGCACAGTAATACACAACCAAGTCCTCATCTCTCAGATTGCTCAGCTTTAAATAAAATTTGTTCTTGCAATGCTGAGTCAAGCCTGAGGAGTTGAGTTCCACTCTTCAGGATGTGCTTCCACCACTAGTGATCCTGCCATTCCACACAGCCTCTTTCTTGGATCCTGGCAGATCCAGCTCATATCATAGCTGGAAAAAGAGAATCCAGAGAAGAGCTGATGAGGGGCAGGGTCTGTGAGGGTTTCACCAGTCCAGGTCCTGACTCCTTCAGCTGCACCTGGGAGAGGACATCTGAGGACAAGGAGAACCACAATGAGTCATGAGACACCCACATCTGGGAGCTCTGAATTGAAGGAAGAAGAACCACTAGGCTTTCATGTGTGGATGATGTCCCTGAATCCCAAAAGATCATCCAGATTTAAGTGGAACTTGAATTTAAGTACATGTTTGCAGTGTTTTAATTTGTTTACCCATGTAGCAATTTCCACTTGAGAGGTAACTCTGTAAGTAATATGCAAGGGGATGAGTGAATTTCTTTGTCTTTTGGGCACCCTGGGAAGAGGATGCTGGCTGAGCCCTGGTAGAACATAGTCCTCACCCTGGGATGCCTGCTCACCAATCCTTGTTCCTTTTCTTCAAGGCAGGAAATGTGTTGAATTAGGAGTCAGATAGGGCCAAGGTCCATGAATGGCTCTGGGAATATGATCAATTTGACATTACTCCAATGTATTATACATATGTGTGTGTGGTTGTTAATGTACATATATATTCCCTATATACTGAATAACTGAGTGTACACATATATTCCATATATACAAAATAACTAATAAGTATACAATATATAATATGTATCTATTTCCTGACAATATTGGTTATAATTGATTCTGGTTTATTAATGCATTATCAGTGGAGGGAAATGTGTTTGGCACCACCTTTTCCACTTTGTTGATGCCATTCGTCTTTTGTAACTTTATGTGTGACATTTTAGTAAGTTTTCATTGCTCATAAGTATTTCAATATTGCTATTAGTGGTATAATTCACCATGGAGCCAGAAAGGGCCTCTGTGTAACTTTACCTCTCACCACCATGATTGCCCAAGCACCATTTGTCACCCCAGTGCAACTGGAGCAGTTCAACACCACTTATCTCCAGTTTCCACATCTGAATATTGACTGGTTTTGATCCACTTATCTCTGAGTATGTATCTCTGATTTATCTTATCATGAATAGAACTTGGAAGATGCATATTGTAATTTGGCTACTAATAATATTATTTAATCATTAAATAATATATATGTTAAAAATTCACCTCTACCCTCATTCCAAGTGACATGGCAACAAAGTGAGGTGAAAAGGACTTGGCCAGGACACAAAGTTACAATGATTGTGGCAGAATTTGGGGATTATGGAGAACAACATAGGGCATGCTCCTAGTTAGGACCTGTTTCATAAGGCATTCAGAACTTTGATGGGTGGAGATGCTGTAAGGGGAGATGCAGGCAGGAAAATCAAATCCATATGTAGAGTAAATTTTCTCACTGTGAGAACACTGTTGAAGGACAAGGTGTATATTTCATGGATGACAAATTTCCATCTCTCCCTGTTTGGTGCATTGACTATGAGGTTATGAATTAGTTACATTATTTCAGGTGGATGAACTCTGTATATTGTTTGCTCTACATGAAGTTATAGCTTTTATTTTTATCAAATTACTCAGATATAAGTTCATTAGTGAAATGTCACTGAAATTCAATCTTAAGCCACCTAGCAGTCTCAAGACCATATTTACCTGATCCTTCCCAATATATGAACAGAGAAGTCATCAGAATAAATTCCACAAGCTGAAATGAACTCCTTTGTTTTTCCCCTGCATAACCCTGTACTTGTCCCATTTGCTACTTCATCTTGTTACTTCCAGCTCTATGCCAGGTCTTGGACCCTGGATTCAGTGGTTCTTAGCTTACTTAGACCTGCCCTGTTCCTGGCCCTTGTACTCTGTCTAGTGGGAGTTTTGGGGCAAAAAGTGCATTGATTCTTTTTGTGATACAAAACACACTGTATATTGAACACTATATATTGATATAAACCACACCATATATTGATGTAAGAAGCAATGACACCACCATTTCACAGATGTGAAACTACAAACATAAAAGCAGAGTGGTTGTTTGACATACCTGAGCACACATCTGGTAATCATAAACCCATATCTGGACCTGTGTTCCTCACCACTGAACTCAAATGCTGCCCTAGACCAGCTACAGGACATTGTGGGAAAACTCTAGTGAACTCTACATACCCAAAGGCACCTTTGTGTAATGAGAACCCATTGTTGTGTTGCTCCATTCTAGTGTTTACCTGAATCATGTGAAAGAGAATCAGAACATAGGGAATGGTTTTTTGGATTCTCTGACATATCATATATCATTTATGCCACCATCTCTCCTGTGGTTCCAGTTGGAAACTGTTATATACCCCAGGAAAGGCCATGTTCTTACAGAGGTGGAATTACTGTGGATGGGATGTTTTGATTAGGTTGTTTCTATTACAGGTGTGACAAGACCCATTAAGGGTGGATCTTAATCAGATCATTGTACTACTTAAGAGCACTGAGATCTCCCACAGATCCAGATTCTTGGAGATACTTGGAAATGCAGATAGAAGGATGTTTAGAGATGCTACAATGAGAGATGAATCCCAGAGTTTCACCCAGAGAAGTTAAGAAATGGCCACAGATACTTAGAGAGAAATGCCCTGGGAGATTAAAAAAAGATGCACAGAGACTGAAAAAGAGAAGCTAAGAGAGACAAGCCAAGAGACATCCTGGGCTAAACCATTTTGAAGCTAGGAACCAGGAACAAAGGACCAGCAGGCATTGGTCATGTGCCTTCCCAGCTGAAAGAAGTATTTTGGATACCATTGGCCATTCTTCAGTGAAGGTTTCCTCTTGTTGATGCCTATGTTGGGAACTTCTACTGCTTTGGCACTGTAAAATTGTAACTTAATCCTTTTAGTAAAAGAAAATCCATTTCTGGTATTTTGCATAATGGCAGCTTATGCAAACTGGAAAACTTCCTTGCCAATATAACAAATTTTATATTTTGTGTCTGCTTCATTGAAATAAGAGTTACTCTATGATAGAATGCATATATTTAATGTGTGCAATTCTTTAATACCTTCATAAGTGTACACATATGCATCCAGTACTGCAACCAAGATAGTGTGCAAATCAAACATCCTTACAAATTTTTTCTTGTCCCTTCATAATTCCACCTCCCTCCTCTTTCATCTTTTCACCCAAACTCCAGGCAAATACTGACCTTCTATATGGTTTGTTGGGTAGTTTTCATCTAGAATTTATGTAAATTGAATCATACACTGTATGCTCTTCTTTAATCTTTTTCATTCAGTGTAATTTTTTGTAATCTATGCATATTGTGCTGAGTCCTAAGCATTCATTGTCCTAATGCCAAGTCCTATTCCAATGTTTGTATATGCCTCAATGCATTTACCTAGTCCCCTGTTCATGTACATGTGGATTAATTTGAGTTTCTTACTATGAGAGGTGTGATACACAGACAAAAAATGTCTGTATTATTTTTACAACTGTGGCCTGTTTCATTGGTTGAAAAAGGGGCTGGGATATTACTGGGACTCATGGTGGCAGCTTTGGCAGGGATGGTGGCACTGGTGGCTGCAGTGGGAGGAGCTATTCATCAGATGTAGGGAGCCAGTCATGCCAGGCTAGGGAGCAGAGGCATTGGCAGTGATGGCAGCAGAGCAGTGGCTACAGCCAGAGCCCAAATATCAAATGACCCCCCCAAGACCACCCAGGATGAGCCCAGCTATCTGACAGCAGAGTTAGACCCTGGATCCAGCACTGAGCATAGCATTAACCAGCTCTGAAGATGATGTGGTTTCCAGGGCACCTCTGCAAGTCCCTTATTGGAGCAAGGAATGCTTCCTCCTGGACAGGAGGAACAGTGAGGCCGTGTTGCAAACTGCTGCTGAGCAAAAAGGCAAAAGTGGGGACTATGTTTTTCAAAAGACAATGGAGGGGGAGTTCTAAGATGGCAGCATAGACAGGAGTGGAAGATAGTGAGTCCCCCTAGAACAACTGACACACAATGAGGAATAACTAGTAAATAATCAAGAATAACTGAAGGGTGACAAATATGACCATCCACTCATCATACACCAGCCTGAATTGGGAGGAATGCCTGATATCACAGCATAAAATTTGTAAGTGAAAGCTGTGCATCTAACCTGGGACCCCCCCATCACCCCCTGCCCCAAGCTGCAAAGCCTTGTGGAATTAGAGTAGCTCTCTCTGAGCAAGCTGAGCTCCAACTGGGGTTTTAATTAACAAGTGTGGACTGCTGAATATGAATCACCAACAAGCAGACAGAAGCTTTCGGTGAAGTCTGAACTTGGAGGGTCAGAGAATGGCCATGGACTGGCCCTGAAGGGGACTTTCAGTCCCCATTTTGGCTCAGTGGAGAAAGACTAAGTCATTTTTGGTTCCCAGTGTTCTGACACAGATAATGGTGGAAATAGCACAAGAAGAGAGTGACCATTGAAATACGAATGACCTCTCCCCAGGAGGTCTATCTTCCCTAAGAGGAAAGGGTTGGGGCCCAGCTATACTCCCTGTCTTCCATTCAGAATCAGACCCCAGAGTCTGGGGAAAACAGCCACCAGTCACACCTCTTTACATCAGTCTGGAATTATAGGCTGACAGCACCACATGCTGGGCAGAAAAGCACAGTGACCTGAGGCCTCACAGTGTGTACCAATTTTCTAAGATACACCCTCAGGGAAATAGGATACTGAATAGTTCTTCCTTCTAGGACCAGATCTCACTTTTGTCTGGGGAAACCTGATTGGCATAACTAAGGAAACTATGTCTAGACAACAGAAAACTACAATCTACAGCAAGAAAAACAAAATTTGGCCCAGTCAAAGGAACAAACTTACACTTCAACTGAGATACAGGAATTTAAACAACTGATGCAAAGTCAATTCAAAAAGTGTAGGGAAGATATGGCAAGAGATGAAAAGTACAATGAAAACACTAGATTTACATAAGGTTGAAATTGAAAGTACAAAAAACCAACTGGCAGAGTATATGGAGACGAAAGGCACAACACAAGAGATGAAAGCTAATGGAAGCGTACAGCAGTAGATCTCAAGAGGCATAAAAAAACACCGAGAAACTGAAGAACAAGGCACCTGAAAACCTACACAAAAAAGAACAGATAGAGAAAAGAATGGAAAAATACAAGCAATGTCTCTGGGAACTTAAGGACAAAATAAAAATCAGGAATGTATGTGTCATTTGTGTCCCCAAAGGAGAAGAGAAGGGAAAGGGGGCAGAAGCAGTAATATAGGAAATAATCAATGAAAATTTCCCATCTTTTATGAAAGGTATAAAATTAGGGATCCAAGAAGAACCCAAAATTGTATAAATCTGAATAGACAGAGGCGGGGCAAGATGGCAGACTGGTGAGCTGTATGTTTTAGTTACTCCTCCAGGAAAGTAGGTAGAAAGCCAGGAACTGCGTGGACTGGACACCGCAGAGCAATCTGACTTTGGGCATACTTCATACAACACTCATGAAAACGTGGAACTGCTGAGATCAGCGAAATCTGTAAGTTTTTGCGGCCAGGGGACCCACGCCCCTCCCTGCCAGGCTCAGTCCCGTGGGAGGAGGGGCTGTCAGCTCCAGGAAGGAGAAGGGAGAACTGCAGTGGCAGCCCTTATTGGAAACTCATTCTGCTGATCCAAACTCCAACCATAGATAGACGGAGACCAGACACCAGAGAATCTGAGAGCAGCCAGCCCAGCAGAGAGGAGACAGGCATAGAAAAAAAACAACACGAAAAACTCGAAAATAAAAGCGGAGGATTTTTGGAGTTCTGGTGAACATAGAAGGGGGAAGGGCAGAGCTCAGGCCCGAGCTCAGGCCCTGAGGCGCATATGCAAATCCCTAAGAAAAGCTGATCTCTCTGCCCTGTGGACCTTTCCTTAATGGCCCTGGTTGCTTTGTCTCTTAGCATTTCAATAACCCATTAGATCTCTGAGGAGGGCCCCCCTTTTTTTTTTAATCCTTTTTTTCTTTTTCTAAAACAATTACTCTAAGAAGCCCAATACAGAAAGCTTCAAAGACTTGCAATTTGGGCAGGACAAGTCAAGAGCAGAACTAGGAGAGCTCTGAGACAAAACGCAATAATCCAGTGGCTGAGAAAATTCACTAAACACCACAACTTCCCAAGAAAAGGGGGGTGTCCACTCACAGCCATCATCCTGGTGGACAGGAAACACTCCTGCCCATCGCCAGCCCCATAGCCCAGAACTGCCCCTGACAACCCAGTGTGACGGAAGTGCTTCAAATAACAGGCACACACCACAAAACTGGGCGTGGACATTAGCCTTCCCTGCAACCTCAGCTGATTGTCCCAGAGTTGGGAAGGTAGAGCAGTGTGAATTAACAAAGCCCCATTCAGCCATCATTTCAGCAGACTGGGAGCCTCCCTACACAGCCCAGCAGCCCAGAACTGCCCTGGGGGGATGGCACTCACCTGTGACATAGCACAGTAATCCCTCAACAGAGGACCTGGGGTGCACGGCCTGGAAGAGGGGCCCACTTGCAAGTCTCAAGAGCCATATGCCAATACCAAGGACTTGTGGGTCAGTGGGAGAGACAAACTGTGGCAGGACTGAACTGAAGGATTAGACTATTGCAGCAGCTTTAAAACTCTAGGATCACCAGGGAGATTTGATTGTTAGAGCCAACCCCCCCCCCTGACTGCCCAGAAACATGCCACATACACAAGGCAGGCAACACCAACTACACACGCAAGCTTGGTACACCAATTGGACCCCACAAGACTCACTCCCCCACTCACCAAAAAGGCAAAGCAGGGGAGAACTGGCTTGTGGAGAACAGGTGGCTCATGGACGCCACCTGCTGGTTAGTTAGAGAAAGTGTACTCCACAAAGCTGTAGATCTGATAAATTAGAGATAAGGAATTCAATTGGTCTACAAATCCTAAAAGAACCCTATCAAGTTCAGCAAATGCCACGAGGCCAAAAACAACAGAAAATTATAAAGCATATGAAAAAACCAGACGATATGGATAAACCAAGCCCAAGCACCCAAATCAAAAGATCAGAAGAGACACAGCACCTAGAGCAGCTACTCAAAGAACTAAAGATGAACAATGAGACCATAGTACGGGAGACAAAGGAAATCAAGAAGACCCTAGAAGAGCATAAAGAAGACATTGCAAGACTAAATAAAAAAATGGATGATCTTATGGAAATTAAAGAAACTGTTGACCAAATTAAAAAGATTCTGGACACTCATAGTACAAGACTAGAGGAAGTTGAACAACGAATCAGTGACCTCGAAGATGACAGAATGGAAAATGAAAGCATAAAAGAAAGAATGGGGAAAAAAATTGAAAAAATCAAAATGGACCTCAGGGATATGATAGATAATATGAAATGTCCAAATATAAGACTCATTGGTGTCCCAGAAGGGGAAGAAAAGGGTAAAGGTCTAGGAAGAGTATTCAAAGAAATTGTTGGGGAAACCTTCCCAAATCTTCTAAACAACATAAATACACAAATCATAAATGCTCAGCGAACTCCAAATAGAATAAATCCAAATAAAACCACTCTGAGACATATACTGATCACACTGTCAAACACAGAAGAGAAGGAGCAAGTTCTGAAAGCAGCAAGAGAAAAGCAATTCACCACATACAAAGGAAACAGCATAAGACTAAGTAGTGACTACTCAGCAGCCACCATGGAGGCGAGAAGGCAGTGGCATGATATATTTAAAATTCTGAGTGAGAAAAATTTCCAGCCAAGAATACTTTATCCAGCAAAGCTCTCCTTCAAATTTGAGGGAGAGCTTAAATTTTTCACAGACAAACAAATGCTGAGAGAATTTGCTAACAAGAGACCTGCCCTACTGGAGATACTCAAGGGAGCCCTACAGACAGAGAAACAAAGAAAGGACAGAGAGACTTGGAGAAAGGTTCAGTACTAAAGAGATTCGGTATGGTACAATAAAGGATATTAGTAGACAGAGGGGAAAAATATGACAAACATAAACCAAAGGATAAGATGGCTGATTCAAGAAATGCCTTCACGGTTATAACGTTGAATGTAAATGGATTAAACTTCCCAATTAAAAGATATAGATTCACAGAATGGATCACAAAAAATGAACCATTAATATGTTGCATACAAGAGACTCATCTTAGACACAGGGACACAAAGAAACTGAAAGTGAAAGGATGGAAAAAAATATTTCATGCATGCTACAGCCAAAAGAAAGCAGGTGTAGCAATATTAATCTCAGATAAAATAGACTTCAAATGCAGGGATGTTTTGAGAGACAAAGAAGGCCACTACATACTAATACAAGGGGCAATTCAGCAAGAAGAAATAACAATCGTAAATGTCTATGCACCCAATCAAGGTGCCACAAAATACATGAGAGAAACACTGGCAAAACTAAAGGAAGCAATTGATGTTTCCACAATAATTCTGGGAGACTTCAACACATCACTCTCTCCTATAGATAGATCAACCAGACAGAAGACCAATAAGGAAATTGAAAACCTAAACAATCTGATAAATGAATTAGATTTAACAGACATATACAGGACATTACATCCCAAATCACCAGGATACACATACTTTTCTAGTGCTCATGGAACTTTCTCCAGAATAGATCATATGCTGGGACATAAAACAAGCCTCAATAAATTTAAAAAGATTGAAATTATTCAAAGCACATTCTCTGACCACAATGGAATACAATTAGAAGTCAATAACCATCAGAGACTTAGAAAATTCACAAATACCTGGAGGTTAAACAACACACTCCTAAACAATCAGTGGGTTAAAGAAGAAATAGCAAGAGAAATTGCTAAATATATAGAGACGAATGAAAATGAGAACACAACATACCAAAACCTATGGGATGCAGCAAAAACAGTGCTAAGGGGGAAATTTATAGCACTAAATGCCTATATTAAAAAGGAAGAAAGAGCCAAAATCAAAGAACTAATGGATCAACTGAAGAAGCTAGAAAATGAACAGCAAACCTATCCTAAACCAAGTACAACAAAAGAAATAACAAGGATTAAAGCAGAAATAAATGACATAGAGAACAAAAAAACAATAGAGAGGATAAATATCACCAAAAGTTGGTTCTTTGAGAAGATCAACAAGATTGTCAAGCCCCTAGCTAGACTGACAAAATCAAGAAGAGAGAAGACCCATATAAACAAAATAATGAATGAAAAAGGTGACATAACTGCAGATCCTGAAGAAATTAAAATAATTATAAGCGGATACTATGAACAACTGTATGGCAACAAGCTGGATAATGTAGAGGAAATGGACAATTTCCTGGAAACATATGAACAATCTAGACTGACCAGAGAAGAAATAGAAGACCTCAACCAACCCATCACAAGCAAAGAGATCCAATCAGTCATCGAAAATCTTCCCACAAATAAATGCCCAGGGCCAGATGGCTTCACAGGGGAATTCTACCAAACTTTCCAGAAAGAACTGACACCAATCTTACTCAAACTCTTTCAAAACGTTGAAGAAAATGGAACACTACCTAACTCATTTTATGAAGCTAACATCAATCTAATACCAAAACCAGGCAAAGATGCTACAAAAAAAGGAAAACTGCCAGCCAATCTCCCTAATGAATATAGATGCAAAAATCCTCAACAAAATACTTGCAAATGGAATCCAAAGACACATTAAAAAATCATACACCATGACCAAGTGGGGTTTATTCCAGGCATGCAAGGATGGTTCAACATAAGAAAATCAACCAATGTATTACAACACATTAACAAGTCAAAAGGGAAAAATCAATTGATCATCTCAATAGATGCTGAAAAAGCATTTGACAAAATCCAACATCCCTTTTTGATAAAAACACTTCAAAAGGTAGGAATTGAAGGAAACTTCCTCAACATGATAAAGAGCATATATGACAAACCCACAGCCAGCATAGTACTCAAAGGTGAGAGACTGAAAGCCTTCACTCTAATATCAGGAACAGGACAAGGATGCCCGCTGTCACCACTGTTATTCAACATTGTGCTGGAAGTGCTAGCCAGGGCAATCCGGCAAGATAAAGAAATAAAAGGCATCCAAATTGGAAAAGAAGAAGTAAAACTGTCATTGTTTGCAGATGATACGATCTTATATCTAGAAAACCCTGAGAAATCGACAATACAGCTACTAGAGCTAATAAACAAATTTAGCAA